>NW_006408695.1:4227678-4236884 GCF_000296735.1 Chrysochloris asiatica | reverse complement strand
GGTGAGGATTTTTGTTTTCTTGACATTGAGATGTAGTCCATATCGAAGGCTGTGCTCTTTAATCTTCATAAGTAAATGTTTCAAGTCCTCTTCACTTTCAGCGATCAAGGTTGTATCACAGATGTAGTCAATTTAATTTCTGTGTACCCCATCTGGTTGAGGTCCATGTATGTTATATATATATGAACACCAAAAGAGTTGTGGGATGACATCAAGAAAATCATGCAGGAAGAAAGCAAAAAGTCATTAAGAATACAAGAAATGTCAAGGAAAGATGGAAAAGACCAAAATGGTTGTCTGAAGAGACTCTGAAACTTGCTCTTTAGTGTAGAGATGCTAAAGCAAATGGAAGAAGCAAAGGAGCTGAATAGAAAATTTCAAAGGTCAGCTCAAGAAGACAAAGTCAAGTATTATAATGAAATGTGTAAAGACCTGGAATTAGAAAACCAAAAAGGAAGAATACTTTCAGCATTTTTCAAGCTGAGGAAACTGAAGAAAAAATCCAAGCCTTGACTTCCAGTATTGGAGGATTCTATGGGCAAAATAGTGACTAATGCAGAAAGCATCAAAAGTAAAAGGAAAGAATATGCAGAGTCACTGTAATAAAAATAAATGGGCAATGTTCAACTATTTTAAGAAGTAGCATCTGATCAAGAGCCAATTATCCTGAAGGAAGAAGTCCAAGGTTCATTGGAAGGCATTGGCAAAGTACAGTGCACCAGGAACTGATGGAATACAAATTAAAATCTTCCAACAAACTAATACAGCACTGGAAGAACTAACTAATCTATGCCAAGAAATTCGTAAGTCAACTACCTGACTAACTGACAGGAAGAGATCCTTATTTGTGCCCATTCCAAAGAGGTGACCCAACGGAATGAAGGAATCAATGGACAATATCATTAATATTGCATGCAAGTAAAATTTTGCTAAAGATAATTAAAAAACAACTGCAACCATACATTGACAGAGAACTTCCAGAGGTTCAAATCAGATTCAGAAGAGTATGTGGTATGAGGACTATCATTGCTGATGTCAGATGGATTTTGGCTGAAAGTAGAGAATACCAGAAAGATATTTACCTGTGCTTTATTGACCATGCAAAGGCTTTTGATTGTGTGGATCATGACAAGCTATGGGTAACATTGCGAAGAATAAATATTCCTCATCACTTAATTGTGCTCATGATGAACCTGTATATAGAGCAAGAGGCAGTGTTGGAACAGAACAAGAGATCACCAAATGGTTTAAAATTAGGAATGGTGTGCACCAGGGTTGTTTTCTTTCACCATGCTTTGCTGAACAAATAATCTGCTGAACAAATTATTTGCTGAACAAACAATCTGAAAAACTGGATTATATGAAGAAAAATGCGACAACGGGATTAGAGGATGAGTCATTAACAACCTGCAATATGAAGATAATACAACCTTCCTTGCTGAAAGTGAAGGAGACTTAAAATATTTACTGATGTAGTTCAAAGACCACATCCTTAGGTATGGGTTGTACCTCAATATAAGAAAAACAAAAATCCTCACCACTGGACCAATAAACAGCATCCTTATAAATGGAGAAACGATTGAAATTGTCAAAGACGTCATTTTGCTTGAATCAAACGTCAACACTCATGGGAGTAGCAGTCAATAAATCAGATGATGTATTGCATTGAGTAAATCTGTTGCACAAGATCTCTTTAAAATGTTCAGAGGCAAAGATGTCAGTCTGAGGACTAAGGTGTGCCTGACCCAAGCCATGGTATTATCAATAACCTCACACACATGTGAAATTTAGTCAGTAAATAAGTAAGACCATGAAAGAATTGATGCACTTAGTTATGGTATTGGAGGAGAATGTTAAAAGTACCATGGACTGCCAAAAGGAAAAATCAATCTGTTTTAGAAAAAATATAGTCAGAATGCTCCTTGGAAGCCAGGGTGGCCAGACTTCATCTCTAATACTTTGGACCTATTATCAGAGGGACCTGTCACTGGAGAAGGATATAATGTTTGGTAAAGTGGAGAGTCAGAGAAGAAAAAGAAGACGCCCAATGAGATGGATTGGCACAGTGGCAGCAGCAATGAGCTCATATGTAGTAATGGTTATGAGGTTGGCATAGGACTAGACAGTGTTTAGTTTTATGGTACATAGGATTGCTATGAGTTGGTACCAACTTGATTACACCTAACAACAACAACAACAACAACAACATATGCCTGTGAAAGTTGGACTATGAATCAGGAAGACCATAAAAGAGTTGATGCTTATGTGGTGTTGGGCAAGAATATTAAAAGTACCAAGGACTGACAGAACAACAAACCAATCTGTGTTGAAAGGAGAACAGACAGAGTACTCCTTAGAAGCCAGGATGGCAAGACGTCATCTCTCATACTTTGGGCGTATTATTGGGAAGGATCAATCTCTGGAAGAGGACACCATTCTTTTAATAGTGTAAGGTTTAGAAAACAGACATGCATCCCCAATGAGATGGATTGACACAATGGCATCAGCAATGGACTGAAGCATGACAAGGATTGTAAGGATAGCACAGGATCATGCATAGGGTTGGGCATAGGGTTGCTATGAGTCACAGCCAGTTCAATGAATGTAATAACAACATCAAACTTATAGCATCAAAAGTTACTTGAATACTGTGGTTAAGCTATTCATTTGAAATACACTTGGGTTTGTTTGTTCATGTTTGTATGTGGTCTTAGATCCTCTCCCCCCATCCTTGCTGATTTAATTTTATGTTTTGAATATGTAGAATATTAAAATGATTCCATATGTCAAAACATTGCACTATGTGTATTCATAGAAAAGTCACTTTCTCAGCTATCCCTTACACTTCTTTTAGATAAGCAATTTTATTAGGTTTTGGCATATCATTGCAGTGTTTTGTATTTTTTTCAGAAAAAAAATGTGTTATTTCATCTTCTTTCTTATACAAAATACATACAGAAGTAATATGAATGTTGCTACATACATATTCAAAAGTAGCATATATGTTAGCACTATACTGTTTGTGGTTTTTTTTTTTTTTTGCACTTTGCTTTTTATACCTATCAATATATTTTGGAAACTACTCCATATTAGTTCATATGTTTTGCCCTCACTTTTGAACGATAGCTTAATTGGGACTAAAATTGTGAATTTACACTGATTTTCTTAAACACTTTAAAAATATTGCCCTCTTCTTTTTTGGAATATATTGTTTATTTAAGGATCCCTAGATAAATGAGAACAGGAATACCCAGACACATATGCAGAGAGAGAGAGAAAGAGAGCTTGATTTATATCAAGAGATTGACACACAATTATGGGTACTGGACAGTCTAAAATCCATGGCGAGGTGGAGGACTAGAGATTTCTGTAGGCTTGCATTCTAAGATTTTTAGGACAGGTGATAAGAGTGGATAGTAGGAAGTGAGAGATATGCTAATGTATTCATTTAAAGACTGGAGATATAGTGCATACCTGAAATAATTTTTTTTTCAAATGATTGATTATGTTACACTATACTACATCATTTTGTTGTTGCTGTTGTTAAGTGCTGTGGAGTTCTAACTCACAGCGATACTGTATAAGGTTTCTGAGGAGCAGCTGGTAAATTTGAAGTTAACCTTGAGGCTATCCTAAAGCTTATCCTAAAGTGCCACACCAGGACTTCTATACTTAATTTCTTTGTATTATTTATGCTTTTCAATGTTGTTAAGTCATTTAAGTTGTGTATGTAATCCCTTATTTCTTTGAGAATCCTAATACTTTTATTTTAAAGTCTTTGTCAAGCTGTCTTGCAGCATTAATAAGACAAAAATTCATGTTTTGATTGTTATTTTCATTGCTTAGTTTTAGATTTCTAATTCTAGTTTTCAATATAAGTTTTAGAAGTTTTGTAGATGGCCTCATTTTAAGTCAGAATTATTATTATTTTCATCTTTTACTCCTTGTTTAGTAGTATTGCAGTTTGCCGACATGTGAAATGACTTTCCTAGTCCTTATAATTCACTACAAGAATTTATAGGAGCTCTGGTAGTGTACTGGTTACTAGTCAGACTGCTAACCTCAAAGTCAGCAGTTCGAAACTACCAGATAACCCATGGGAGAATGATGAGGCTTTCTGCTCCTGTAAAGATTTGTAGCCTCAGAAACCCTATGCAGGCTCTCTATGAGTCAGAACTGACTCCATGGCACATAACCACCACCACCACCATAAGGACTTATGGTACTTAGCTTCGAAGTCATCCCTCCCATCCTCACATCAAGAAAAAGCTAAAGAAATAAAAAATAGAAACTCCTTCATCCTAAATCCATCAAAATGTTGATGTCATAGAAAAAGTACACCGATAAAAATGCAGAATAGGGTGGCAGTTTGCTCTGGACATGTGTGTGTATGTATTCAGAGAATTTCTACTTTCTGAAAGCAGGAACTGTTACTGCTGTCAGCGTTGGACCCAGTATTAGGTTGGAATTTGTAAAGGGTTATTGACAAATTGCTAAAAACTGATCATGTATAAGGTTGAAAGATAAATATTTCTTGAGGTTGAATCTTAGGAGACACTTTCACTTTTGTGAGTTGTACCACCAAGAACTTTCACTGTGAAACTCTGATAAAAATTCTCTCCTTAGAGTGAGAGTAAACTAATCCTTTAGAAATGGTGTGCTAGTCTTCTTTACAATGACATACTCTCAAGGAAAACCACTTTACCAGAATCTAACCAACATGAATTTTATTAGTATCTACCTGTCCCTGAGGAAGGGAAACGCCCAACACTAGATCCCTCAAGGTGTCCTGGTATGGCGCTGTAGAATAAACAATAGACTGCTAACCACAATGTTGACAGTTCACATCCATCAGCATCTCCTAGGGAACCCTATAAGGGGTCTCTATGAGTTGGAACTGACTTTAGGGCACACAATAACAACAACTAGTGTTCTATTTAGGGGGGAAAAAAAAGATTATCAAACTACAGTTCACTTCTTGCTACCAGTGTAGGGAAAGGGAAATAAATATTCAACCCCAAATATAGCCCTGTCTAGCCTTCCTATTTCACCTGAGGAGTGAGAAAATGTGCATAAAAATCTGTGAGGCTTTTGTGACGGTCACAACCAGAAGAAGCACAGGCTCAATACAAGACTGAGACCTGATGATTTTATTATTAAGTGTCATGGAATTCTTATGACTCATAGAGACCCTGTCTAGGATTTCTGAGGAGTGGCTGGTGGGTTTGAACAGCCAATCTTGTAGGTAGCAGCCCAGTGCTCATCCTACAGCGCCATACCAGGACACACGAGTTATTTATCATTTAAAACAAGTTTTCAATGTTTCTAGTTTAGTCTTTTAAACGGTGTTAATAATATTTACTTAAAAGGTTCTGCTTTTGTTTTATATATAAGTAAAGCAAGATTGTCTATTCAAGCTCACCAGCGTCTCCTTGGAAACCCTATACAAGTTCACTATGGGTCAGAACCGATTCAACAGCACTTAACAAGAACAACAACAACAACAAAGTAATAGTGTAGTATATGGTACTTAGTTTGTAGTTGTCCTGTGCCCTGTAAAGGGTTTCTGAGGCTGTAAATCTGTACCAGAGCAGAAAGCTTCATCTTTCTCCCGCGGAACAGCTCGTAGTTTCGAACTGCTGACCCTGAGGTTAGCAGCCCGATTCTACTACGCTGTTGTTGTTGTTAAGTGCTGTCAAATTGATCCCGACCCATATCGGAGGAGCAGCTGGGGAGCTTGAACTGCCGACCTTGCAGTTCAAACGGCTTTGCAGTCTGGCGCATTAACACACAGTGCCACACCAGGACTACGCTGTATGTGCTCATAATTACCATTATCATATGGTCCTGTTATTGCTTCTGTACTTTCTTGTATCTCATCATATACTTTAGGCTCCCTAAGGGCAGTGGCCATGACTTAAATTTATTTTTCATCAACACCTTATTGTTGTTTTTAAGTACCATTGAGTTAGTTACAACTCATAGAGACTCATAATTCACAATAAAAAAATTTAAAAACATTATGTAATAATGGAAAAGTAGTTTTAGAAAGTTACACTGAACTCTATCTACTTCAACCCTAAGTATGGGAAGGAAAAGACAAACCATGTCAGATCTTTAAACAGAAGGGATTTTAATAAATAAAATTTTTTATATCTGTAATAGAAGACATAAGAAATGAAACAGGGGGTAGTATGATAGCACAGATAGAGAGAACTGTCCTTAGACTGGAGAAAATAAAAGGAGAAAGTGCTACTTCTAGAGTGCAGAAGCTGCAACAATCCATAGGATCTGGAGCAATGGAGGAGACAGAGCCATTTCTAGAGATATCACAGAAAGCAGAGAAAGGAAAAGATATCAGAGAAAGGAAAAGAAAAAAACATTGGCTTATCTTCTCCTCTTGAATCTTTTTCCATTCATTTCAGGGACCAAGGCACCTAGAAACTAGAGGGCCTAGTTCTTTAGCACAGGGTGAGACAAAAATTATCTGAACGTCTGGTTATATTAAAATGCCCGTCCACCGCTGATGACAACATTGAGCATACACGTGAAAGGATTCTGTCAAATACATGAGTGACAGTGGATTATGGGGCAAATCATTTGCAAATCAGCCATGGATCTGCCTATGAAATAATCCACAAAGGAATTGGGTTTCAAAAGTTTGTGTGAGGTGGATACTGAAACAATCCATGGAAGAGTGTAAACAGAAATGTTTGGACATCTGCAAAAAAAACTTGAACCTATACTTGAAGGAAGGTAAAAGTTTCTTTAAAAAATTGTTGCTAGTGACAAGACATGGATTCATCACTATGAGCCTGAGAGTAAATGGCAGAGTGTGGAATGGAAATATCCTTAATCACTGATCAAGTAAAAGTTCAAAAGTAAACCATCAACTGCAAAATTGATGTTTACAGTTTTTTGGGATTCTCAAGGGTCAGTCAGTATTAGGACATTATCAGGAAAAAGGTTCAACAATCAATGGTTCTTATTACAGTGAGATGCTCACTGAAGAACTGAAGCTTAAACGTCGGATTAAATGCAGAGGACTGTTATCCAAGGGCACAGCTATCTTGCTTGACAATGCACATTCACACACTCCTGCCCACACTGTTGACACTCTGCAAAAACTTCGTTTTGAGGTGTTAAAGCATCCTCCCTATAATCCTGATTTTGCTCCATCAGACTTTCACCTGTTTGGTCCCCTGAGAGCAGCCTGTTGAGAATGAAGAGTCACCTTTAATGAAGGCATGAAGACAGTGCATTCGTAGCTCACAGCTCAGCCATAGTTTTAAATAAGGGAATATGAAGACTTGTTTACAGATGGACAAAGTTTATTGAAAAGTAAGGAGATTATGTGGGAAAAGGATGTATTTGTCTTTTCTAAAAGCTGATTCAAATAAATTCTGTAGCCAGAGTGTAGATAATATTTGTCTCACCCTCATAGTAATACAGAGCAGAGAAGAGGAAGAGGAAGAGGAAATGAATCTGAGTGCAAGTTGGCATTTGACAGTTGTTAATTCCATCAAGTCTCTACAAACTCATAGCAACTCGGTATAGGATTTCCAAGGAGTGGCTGGTGCATTTGAACCAATGAAAATGTGATTCAAATTGATCTTGTAGTCCAGTTCTTTATCCCACAGCACTACACCATGTCCTGCAAGAAAAAAGAACATGGACTAGGTTCTGAAGGATTAAAACTTGAAGAATGAGGCATATGTGAAAACAGTACCCATATAAGCCAGAAAACAAAGACATGAGGTATATTTATGGCAGTGTGGAGAACACCTGGATAGATTAGTTGAGGAGTGCTGGAACTAAACTAGTTGAACTGGGTAGATCATGGTAGATACTATGCTTTCAAAATCAGATGGAGAGATTCAGAATTTGGAAATAAAAAGCAAAAAATATTTAAAATACTTGAATGGAAGAATGATTCAGAATTTGGAAGTAAAAAACAAGAAATATTTAAAATATCTGAGTGGAAGAGTGACATAATGAAAATGGTGCTGAAGGAAAAAATTTTGACGGGGTATATTGGAGTGAAAATAGAATAGAAGCAGATAAACCACAAAGGAGGTTACTACAGTAATTAACATGTGAACCAGAAAGAATCTCTTTCAGGCAAAGAATTGTTGTTGGTTGTTTAGTGCCTTCAAGTTGGTTCTAACTCATAGGAACCCTGGAAAGCGTTTCCAAGGAGAAACTGGTGAATTTTAAATGCTGACCTTGCAGTTCAAACCACCCTTGTGGTCCAGTGCAATCAATGAATTTAAGAGACTAGCAAAGTTTTCATATCATTGAGAGTAATGATGACAATGGGTTAACAATGATGACCATTTTTTAGCCTGGATAACTGGAAGAATAAACGTATGATTGAGATGATCTGGTAAGAACAGATGTCTGGTTTACCTTTAGATGGAATGTATCTGAGATCCTGGCATGATAGGAATTGACAAATCTAGGAGAACAGTGAAGGAGTGATACTAGAACTTGGGTGAAGGTAGAGAGGTGGTGATGTGGTTTGGGAGATTATCAGTGGATTACTGAATCACAGAGTAGGTTTGAAACCCAAGGTTGGAGCTTTGAATTCACCATCTGCTCCTTGGAAACCCTATATACAGGGTTGGTATGAATCCAAATAGACTTAAAGGCACTCAACAAAAACAGCAATGAGAATGATTAAAGAAGCAGAATACATGGGAACAGGGATTGCTGTGAGAGCCTTGGGTAATGTGAATGAAGAGCCAGGAGGAAAAAGAGTCAGTAAAGGAGTCAAGAGAACACTAAGAGGAATAGGATGATAACTGCAATGTCTTGAAGACAGGTTGAATTTAAAGGAGGAAATTGAAAAGAGTAGGTTAGGTGGAGTGGGAAGTCTGTGTTGTTTTGGGGCAGGAAATATAGTTTAACTGAAAGGGTGTATCACATAATGGACAATCAAAAGCTAGCACTTGAATGAAAGAATAAAAGAAAAAAAGAAAGTGTGGTTAAACATGTTAAATGATGAGAATATAAATCAAGAAAGCATTTTACATAATGCCCACTCCGTATCAATTAATATCAAAGACAAAGATGACGTTTATTCTCCAGCTTCCTTTAAAAAGTAACCATATATTTCCACTAAAACATATATTACCGCTCTCTCTTTCTTGCTCTCTTTCCCTTTCTCTCATATGCTAGGATAATTGGAAGTTATCAAAATGAAA
>NW_006408695.1:4205956-4208190 GCF_000296735.1 Chrysochloris asiatica | reverse complement strand
AAGAAATCAAAGAGCTGAAGAGAAAATTTCAAAGGGTAGTTTTTGAGAAGACAAAGAAAATTCCAAAATAAAGAAATGTCCAAAACCTGGCATTAGAAAACCAAAATGGAAGAACACATTCAGCATTTCTTAAGCTGAAAGAACTGAAGAAAAATTCAATCATCAACTTGCAATATTGAAAGATTCTATGGGCAAAATATTGAATGATACAAAAAGTATCAAAAGATGTGAGGAATACACCGAGTCACTGTACCAAAAAGAGATGCTCCATGGTCAAGTATTTCAAGATGTAATATATGATCAAGACCAATGATACTGAAGGAAGAAGTCCATGCTGCACTGAAGGCATTGGTGAAAAGTAAGGCTTCTGGACTTGATGGAATACAAATGGAAATCTTTCAACAAACTGATGCAGCACTGGAGGCACTCTTTTATCTAGGTCCCAAAATTTGGAAGATAATTACCTGGCCAGCTGACTCAAAGATATCCATATTTGCGCCAATTCCAAACAGAGATAACCCAATGGTATGCCAAAATCATTGACTGATATCACACGCAAAATTTTGCTGAAGATCAATAAAAAATCGCTGCACCAGTACATCTACAGATAGCTGCCAGAAATTAAAGGCAGATTCAGAAGAGTATGTGGAATTAAGGATAGATATCATTGCTGGTATCAGATGGAAATTAGCTGAAAGCAGAGAGTATCAGAAATATGTTTACTTGTGCTTTATGGATTATGTAAAGGCTCTCAACTGTGCAGCTCATGACAAAGTATGGATAACATTGTGAAAATGGATATTCCAGAATGTTTATTTAATTGTGTTTATGAGGAATCTGTACATACACCAAGAGTCCATTGTTTGAACAGAACAAGGGGCCACTGAGCAATTTTAAATCAGGAAGGGTCTGTGCTAGGGTTGTTTTCTCTCACAATACTTATTCAATCTGCATGCTGAGCAACTAATCTGAGAAGTTAGGTTATATGATGAAGAATGCGACATCAGCATTTAAGAAAGATTTCATTAACATGTGACATGCAGATTATACAACCTTGCTTGCTGAAAGCTAAGAGGACCTTAGAGATTTACTGATGAAGATCAAGGACCATAGCCTTTAGTATGGATTCAGTACACATCTCAATGTGAAGTAAATAAAAATCCTCACTACTGGATCAATAAATAACATAATGATAAATGGAAAAAAGATTAAAGTTGTCCAACACTTCATTTGGCTTGGACCCATAATCGACACTCATGGAAGCAGCTGCCAAGAAATCAAATGAAGTAATGCATAAGGCAAGGACTAAGGTATTCCTGACCCAAGCCATGGTGTTTTCAATAGTCTCATATGCATATGGAAGTTGAACAATGAATAAGATAGACTGTAGAAGAATTGATGCATTTCAGTTGTGGTATTGGAGAAGAATACTGAAGTTACCATGGACTGCCAGAACAAACAAATCTGTGTAGAAAGTACAGCCAGAATGCTCTTTAGAAGCTGGGATGTTGTGACGATGTCTCCCATAATTCCAACATGTTATCAGGAGGGTCCAGTCTCTAAAGAAGAAACAGCATGCTTGGTAAAGGTGAAGGTCAGTGAAAAAGAGAAAGACCCTGACGAGATGGATTGGCATAGTCACAGCATCAATGGACTTGAGTGTAACAATGGTTGTGACGATGGAGAAGGACCAGCCATTTTTCATTCTCTTGTGAATAGTGTCACTATGAGTCAGAATTGACTTGACAGCACCTAACAACAGCAAATGCTTCATCCAGAAAAATCAATCCCTAGAAGAATAATAGACATATTGTCAGAAAGACAGACAAAAATTAATGAGTTGTGCCATCTAACTCAAGATTGCAGGCAGTCTTCTGAGCACATATCCCTATTAACTGAGTACATTATAACTGATTCTAAGTTCATTTCAAGAGTTGTGACATGTTATACATGAAAAAGAAGGAGTTCTGATAGCATAGTGGTTACAAGTCGGGCTGCTTATTTCAAGGTCAGCAGTTCAAAACTATTAACTGTTCTGTGGAAAAAGATGAGGCTTTCTGCTCCTGTAAAAATTTACAGCCTCAGAAACCCTATTTGGGGTTGCTATGTGTCTGAAAATACCATGGCTTGGGTCAGGCATACCTTAGTCCTCAAGCTGACATCTTTGCTCTTCAACACTTTAAAAAGTTCCTGTGCAGCAGATTTGTCCAATGCAATACGTCGTCTGATCTCTT
>NW_006408695.1:4196026-4205186 GCF_000296735.1 Chrysochloris asiatica | reverse complement strand
CAAGTGTGGCAGCGGTGGTGAGGTTGGCCCAGGATTGGACATTGTTTCTTTCTGCTGTGCATAGAGTCGCTATGAGTCAGTTCCAACTCGATGGCACCTGACAACAACAACAACAACATGTGTCTGAACCGGCTCCGTGGCACACCACCACCATTACCATACATGAAAAAGAAGCAAGTGCTTTCAGAAATTTTGACACTCGCTTCAGTTTGATTGGACAGATTCCGTTTTAAACTTTTGAATTCACCTTAAATTACTTGAGCACAGAGAGGTAAATTCCAGTGGTTAGAACTTTTGGAAATAAAGCTGTAGCAGCCATTAACTGACTCTTAAAAAGGCCAGTGAATCAATTCCAAGCATAGCAGAATATTTAACTAGTCACAATATTCCTGCTTGTTCACACAGAGAGAGAGAAAAAAAAAGAGAGAGAGAAAGAGAAAACAGATATTTATCTGTGTTTGTGTCTAGCAACATGTGTAGGAAGCTTTTGTTTTATAACTGTGAGAAGAAAGGTAAAATGCCTGGGGAAAAGAAGGAAAAGGAAAAAAAAAAAAAAGAATATGGCATAGCTCATTTTTCACATTGTTTATTGACTGGGTTTGAGCGCTTAGAGTTAGGGTATGATGAGAGACAGAACTTGGCAAATTGGTTTAAGAAGTATTTTGTGAGAACTGCACAGTTGATCTTGGTTGGCACTCAGTTGAGAGGAGAACCTTTCCTCCTCCTCTGCCTGGAAGTCAGCAGAAGCTTAGAATGAGAGGTCTGGAAACACTGACAACTCTGGGGTTCTAATGACAGACTCAGACATTCAGACATTGGGGTCTTAATCAGAGGTGGACTATAGTGATAAGGCTTCTTCTAGGGAGTGTGTAGGCCTTAGATGAAACCTAGCACAGTCCAGAGAAGAAGAGAGAGGGTCGAAGTAGAAACCTGGACACTGTAACCAGCAGTCTAGATTGAGATCCTGATGTGAAGTAGTCTATCCAAGACCCCTCAGAAATGACTGGAATAGGGGGACAGGAGACTTAGATTTGAATACCAGCTTTGTCACAGAATTATTTTTTTGCCCTAGGCAAGATATCCAGGCTCTCTACATGTAAATTTTCTAATCTGAGAAATGAGGAGTTTGAATTTGACCTTAAAGATCCCTCCTAGGACTAATAGTTTAATTTTCTACTAATAATTACTTAAACAAATATATTTTTAGAAGTCTTCATCTCTAGTTTCTATTGCCAAATTTTAGACATAAAATTATAAACACACAATTATTTGTGATAATTGGTGGATCTAATGTCTAATCCTTTTGTCTTTTACTGATTGTATGACTTTAACATTTGTCAACTTTTTGGTCCTCTGCCTCTTTACTTGTATAATGGGGTAACAGCAGTTCCTGTAGGGGTTGTTAAACACAAAACATTAATGCATGAGACACACAGTAGGTGCTAGATAAACAGTGCTCACTATTGTTGTGTGCCATGGAGTCGGTTCCAACTCATAGCGACCCTGTATTGGGGTTTTCGAAGCTGTACATCTTTACGGGAGCAGAAAGCCTCATCTTTCTCCCGCGGAGCATCTGGTAGTTTGGAACAGCTGACCTTGTGGTTCGCAGCCGGATTCGTAATCACTACGCTACCAGAGCTCCTATTAGTGTATCACAAATTAGATTTTCTAAACAGTACACTATCAGCCTATAAAGGAGCTCTGGTAGTGTAGTGGTTACAAATCGGGCTGGGAACCACAAGGTCAGCAGTTCGAAACTACCAGCTGCTCCGCGGGAGAAAGATGAGGCTTTCTGCTCCCGTAAAGATTTACAGCCTCGGAAACCCTGTTCAGGGTCGCTATGGGTCGGAACCAACTCGACGGCACTTAACAACAATCAGCCTATAGGAGTCTAGGTGTGGTGTACTGCTAACCACAGGTTGACCACACACCAACTTCTCCTTGGAAACCCTGTGTAGGGTTACTATGAATTGGAACCAACTCAATGATAATTTATAACAACAACATCAACCTATAAACAAAAAATGTTACTGCTTATAAACTGCATAATTGCAAATGATGAATAAATTGGCTTTTACATGAACTTTTGACTTCCTTTATTGAAAAATTTCTATTCAACTTGTAATCACACATAAAAGTAAGGAGATGTTCTTTTAAAAATGTACTTTTCTTTAGCTGTTTCATTAGTCAAGTTTATCTCAGAATTCCTCTCAGGCTGTCATTTATTCTTTATGTTTCGCTCAACAGTATCTCCTCATTCCCATTTCTGACAAGAATGTGAAAAAAGTCCAAGGGTCTTCTCTACCTTTACAACTCAAATGTTCCCTCAACTTAATTAAAGTAACTTTTGTGTAATTGGGCTAAATATAACTTCTTTCATTTCTAATCAGTCTCTAGAGATAACTATGCCTAACTAAATTTCTGACTCTTTGTAGCTGGCTCGGATCTGCCATTTCTCTTACACTCTTCTCAAGCCTCTCCTTCTGCAACTCCCAGTTAGAACACTGTCAAGTGTTAGGTCTTAACAGGAGGTAAATCTTTCAAGCTATAATCATGGTGGCAGAATAGGTCACTTACTCTGTACAGTTATGAAAAGTAGACAACATACTTGATCTTATTAAATGTCTTGAGGAGAGACTGTGCATACCTGGAAGAAGGACAAAACTACATTTTGTTTTCATATCTATCACCTCATAAATGGTTGTTGTTGTTGTTAAGTACCGTGGAAATGGTTCTGACTCATAGTGACCCTGCGCAGGGTTTGCGAGGTTGTAAAAGAAAGCCTCATCTTTCTCCCGCGGAACAGCTGGTAGTTTCGAACAGCTGACCTTGAGGTTAGCAGCCCGATTAGTAACCACTATGCTCCCAGAGCACCTTTCATAAATGGTTAAGTGCTTAATATTGTTGTTGTTAAGGGTCGTTGAGTTGGGTTTGACTCATAGCAACCCTGTATAGGGTTTTCTTGGCTGTACATCTTTGCAGGAGCAGAGGGCCTCGTCTTTCTCCCGAAGCTGCTTAATAAAATAAAAAATAAGAGCACAGATAGTATGTGCACACATTTTACTAAGGACAGTTGCAAGCATCTTTCTCATACGAGCCCCATAGCAATCTTGTGAGAAAAGCATTAATATATGTTTAATAAATGACGGTATATAGCCTCAGATAATGGAGTGAATAATTTTGTGTAAATTCACATGACTCATAAAGAAGTACGGCTACAAAAGAAAAAGAAAAGAAAAGAGGAAAAAACAAAATTAAAAGCTCTGTTACCCTGTGGGGCACATGTACATTACGGTTCTACACCGGGGTACATGGAGGACAAACATGTGTGTCTTTATATCCGAGAGTTGCCACAGGTGGGCGGATTTAAGAACATAAATCTATTCTCTAACAATTCTGGAAGGTGGAATCTGCATCAAGGCATTCCCTTCTGAAAGTTCTAGGAAAGGAACTGCTCCCTGCTTCTCCTTGTTTCTGGTTTCTGCTACAATCCTTGGTCTTCTTTTGCTGCTTACAGATGCATCTTCACATGGTGTCTCCCTCCTTGTGTGTTTCAGTGTGTGAGTCTGTTCTTGCCTTTTATAAAACTCCATGACAAAGGGATTAAGATTAATTCTACTCTGATATAGTCTCCTTAACTGACACCAATCTTAAAAAAAAACAAAACTATTTCCAAACAATGCCACATTAACAGGTATAGGGTTTCAACATTTTTTTTTGTGGAAAGGGGGTCTGGGAAGCACATATAATTCAATCCATAGCTGTGGGTAAGCCATTCAAGAAGCTATTCCACTCTAGGCTATTCCTACTGCTCAAAAGCTTGTAACTCATATTTCATAGTATTTGAGAACAAATGGGAGAGATGGCTAGTGGTGATGAGGGCATGGCTTTCATTAATGTTCTGGACCCTTTCTGTGTGTGTGTTTACCATGGAGTTCCAGTAACTAGAAGCTGCTACACTGCCCAGACTAGTGTTTGCTTCACTGGGATGGTTGTTGATGATTTGATTTGTCCCTCTGATTGGAGAGTCCCAATATGTAGTAACCTCTCAACAATGAGCAAGAAGCATTTGGGAAAGTGATTATAAAAAGTGGATAATAAAAGAAAACATTTACCTTCTTTCCAATTTAAGAAAAGCACCAGCTGTTTTATAGTTACAAGATTTTTACTTCCAGTAAGAAGAGAAGTGTGAACTGATCCATGATGAAAACTTTAAAGGTAGACATATTATTAGATTTAAGAAATAAATTGATCTGTACTTGGAGTTAAGGATTGATTTTGATTTTAATAAAATAAGAACAGCGAAATTAAATGTTCAGCCACGTAGTTACAAGTGATTTGTTCCTTGGCTGGAGTTGAAGGAAATGTGAGTATAAATAGTATAATTTTCATCATCTGCTTCTCATTCAGGATCTACCTGATCTAAATATTTCCAAATTGTATTTTTGACCTCATCTTCTTTTAATGTTCACATTTTCATGTATACAAATCCTATCATTCTTTGTGAGGCCAGGTCTAATTTCTTATTTCTTTAGCTGGAAGGGATTGCTCTCCCTTTTAAACAATCCTATCACTTATGCCAAACTCATTCTTCCTTATGTTATTTTTGTCTTTCCTCCTCGTTAAATATTAGCCTTTTTAGGGTAGTCAGGAAAGAAAGAAGACAGAAATGGTTGTCAGAAGACTCTCTGAAACTTGTTCTCTAGCACAGAAATATTAAAGCAAATGTAAAAAATGAGGAAGTCAAAGAATTGAACAGAAAATTTCACAAGTCAGCTCGAGAAGACAAAGTCAAGTATTATAATGAAATGTGCAAGGACCCAGAGTTAGAAAACCAAAAGGGAAGAATATACTCAGCATTTCTCAAACTGCAAGAACTGAAGAAAAAAATCAAGTCTGGACTTGAAATATTGAAGTTCTCCATGAGTAATTTGATGCAGAAAGCATCAAAAGAGGATGGAAGGTATACACAGAGTCATTGTACCAAAAATAAACGTATCAAGAGGTTGTATATGATTATGATGGTTAAAATTTTGTATGAACTTGACAGGTTCATGATTCCAGTGGTTTGGCAGTTGTGATTTGGTTATCCTGTTGGTGAGATCTAATACAGTGCAGCTAACTCTATGACAATTGGATATGAACAGTATAGTTAACTGTACGATGATTGGCCATAAACAGCTATAGTTAATTCTATGATGATTGCCTATGAGCAGCCAGCCAAATTAAAGGATATTTCCTCATGGGTGTGAGGAAATAGACATTCAGGCAAAGCTTGCTTTCTTTTCTACTAGGCCTGGAACTTGCATCTGGCTCATTGCCCAACCTCTGGTTCTTTGGACTTGAACCAGTGGCTTACTCTATTATTTACCTGTCTGCCTTCTGGACCTACCTGCTGACCTTGGTTTATCTGATCCAGACTTGGGACTCTCCCATCTCTACAATTGTGAGCCATTTACTTGAAATATATATGTTGTTGCTGTTAAGTGCTGTCAAGTTGGTTCCAACGCATAGTGACCCTGTATAGGGTTTCTGAGGAGCAGCTGGTGAGCTTGAACCACTGACCTTATAGTTCAAACTGACCTTGTGATCTAGCACATTAACCCACAGTGCCATATCTTTCTTCAGTATATACATACATACATACATGCATACATACACACATTTTACTGGTTTTGGTTCTCTAGAGAACCCAGTCTAAGACATTTGGTATTGAGATTGGTTCTAGAGAAACAAAATCAAAGGATGAGTTTTCTGAAATGGTTCTCAAGTCTGAATTCTTTTAAAGACACTATGGAGAAAAAATTGAAGTTGTCAAGAACTTCATTCTTCTTGGATCAACTATCAACACTCATGGAAACAGCAGTTAAGAAATCGAACTATGTATTGCATTAGGAAAATCTGCTACACCAAGATCTTTTTAAAGTGTTGAAGAGCAAAGATGTTAGCTTGAGGACTAAGGTGCGCCTGATCCAAGCTATGGTGTTTTCAATAACCTCATATACATGTGAAAGCTGGACAGTGAATAAGGAAGACCGTAGACAAATTGATGTATTTGAGTTATGGTGTTGGAGGAGAATATTGAAAGTGCCATGGGCTGCCAAA
This sequence comes from Chrysochloris asiatica, assembly GCF_000296735.1. Lineage (NCBI taxonomy): Eukaryota > Metazoa > Chordata > Mammalia > Afrosoricida > Chrysochloridae > Chrysochloris > Chrysochloris asiatica. The sequence goes on along the minus strand of NW_006408695.1, from coordinate 4,199,081 downwards.
AGAACCAATAGATCCATTTTGGAAGAAGTACAGCCAGAGTGTTCCTTGGAGGCCAGGATGGTCAAACTTCATCTCTCATGCTTAAGATATATTGTCCGGAGGGACCAGTCACTGGAGAAAGATATTGTGTTTGTTAAGGTGGAAGGTCAGAGAAAAAGAGGAAAACCCCTAGTGAGATGGATTGGCAAAGTGACAGCATCAATGGGCTCAAGCATGACAACAATTGTGAGGTTAGCCCAGGATCAGGTAGCATTTTGTTCTGTTGTACATAGAGTTGCTATGTGCCGGAACCAACTGGATGGCACCTAAAAACAACAATAACTCTGCCACCACAATATAGAAGTTGATGCTGATAATCCATGATGTGAGGTGGCTATATTAATATGTAAAATATCATTGTCAATAGATCATATATTGAGTTTCTGGGTGAAATAGTGTATGACACTTTTCTGCAATTTTGTCAGGTTGGGAAGTATAGAGAATCTGGTTCATCGGTCCTACTTACAATAGAGCAAATGGTAAAAGAGAAATGCACTTGGGCTAAGAAGTCACAGCTAAAATGCCTCATAAAAGACCTCAAAGTTTCTGCTTGTGCCCTGAAAGAAAGCGTAATTTCCTGTAGTATCAGGGTTGATAGTGCTGAAAACCAAACCCAAAGTCTTATTGTAAGAGTGGCTGAATTACAATGTCAGCTCAGCTCCTAACCTGGAATGGTGTCTGATGCTGAAGTGAGGGCATTGATTGGGAAGAAATGGGATCCTGAAACTTGAGATTGGGACATTTCTGACCTCACTGCTGACATGTAAGTCTTGGGCTCTAAACTATGGCTAGGATGAGAACCTCAGTTTAGGAGGTGGCCTGCCAAAGGTAGGCACAAAAGAAATAAGGCAGCTGCCGCCCTTCAAGCCAAAAAGAGACCATCGTTTGCCCATGTTCTCTGGCAGTGCCATCTGGAAATGGGCTGTTGCAAGATGGTTAATGGGTTTTGGCCTATGTGCCAGCTCCAAGGGACTATGACTAGGTGTACAAAGCAATGGAAAGAAGAGGCTGAGGCCCTGTCAGCGGGAAAAGGTGCTGCTATATGATACGCATACCAGTGACAGACAGGGAGTGAGACTTCTCTCAGGTTTTTCCCTTCACTAGAGAAGAGGGGAATGACTTATTTGATTAGTATGTTTTGGAAAAAAATAACTGGACATACTTAGCTCTCTCTCCTCTTGAAAATGAGTCCACTTGTTAAAAGCACATGACCCACTCCTTGAGGTGGCATTGCCTTCCACTAGGAAGGGAAGTCTGACATACATCTGTAGGTCATTTTGCAGGCCTGTTTGATCTTCAACTTACCCTCTGATTCATTAATAAAAGTTGTATTTGGTTTTATATATATATATATAATAAATTTCACTGAATCGCTCTTGCAAACAGCCCCACCACTTCCAGCTAAAGAGATTGCTCCATTATCAGTGAAAACATTATCCCTCTTCCCCACCCTTGATGAGATTAACTTAAGTGTGCCTACTGAGATGAAGCCTGAGGCATTGTCTGGGTGTGTAACCTAAGGTAGATAATCTTCCAAGACATTGCTGAATGTTCTCTGGAAACATCTCCACCAAATGTTGCTTTTAGACCTACAATTAGATTTAAGTCCCAGTGAGCTATAAAAGGTGAAGGGCAATTTGTGACCCAGGAAGACATAATCTCTACTCCAAATTAACTGCTTGATTTTTCTAATATGTACAAACAGAAACCAGGACAATATGGGTGGAAATTGCACAAGTTGTATGAGGAAGTGTCCCAAATGCCCACAGTCTCTACTTCTGTCACATTGCTTTCCTTCTCCCAGCTATACCTATAGCCTCGTGGGGAGTTCCTTATGATTAGTTGACTGAGGAAGAGAAAACACATGATTGATTTACAGATGGTTTTGCACTATATACAGGTACCACTCAAAAGTGGCCAACAACAGCACTGCAACCTCTTTCTGGGAGTACTCTGAAGGACAGTGGTGAAGGAAAATCCTCCCAATGGGCTGATCTTTGAGCAATGCACCTGGTTGTTCGCTTCATATGGAAGGAGAAATTACCAGATGTGTGACTGAATACAGCTTCATGGGCTGTGATCAGTGTTTTGGTTGGGTGGTCAGGGACTTGGAAGGAACATGATTGGGAAATTGGTGACAAGATATGGGGAAGAGTTATGTGAATAGGTGTCTCTGAATGGACCAAAAAAGTGAAGATATTTGTGTTTCATGTGAACATGCACCAAAAGGTTACTGTGGCAGAGAAGGATTTTAACAACCAAGTGGACAGGATAACACATTCTGTGGAAACTAATCTCGCTCTATTTCCAGCCACTCCTTTCATTGCCCAATGGGCTCATGAACAAAGTGGCCACAGTGGCAGAGATGGAGGTTCTGCACAGACTCAGCAACATGGACATCCACTGACCAAAGCTGACTTGGCTACAGTCACTGCTGAGTTCCCAATATGCCAACAGTAAAAACCAACACTTAGTCCCAGATATGGGACCATTCCTTGTGGAGATTATCCAACAACCTGGTGTCAGGTTGATTACATCAGACTACTTCCTTCATGCAAAGGACATTGTTTTGTTCTTCCTGGAATAGATATCCTGGATATGAATTTGCTTTGCCCTACACGCAATGCTTCTGCAAGGTTATCATACGTAGATTTACAGAATGCCTTATCCACTGTCATGGTATCCCACACAGCATTGCCTCAGGTCAAGGGACCCATTTTGCAGCAGGTCAAGTATGGCAATGGGTCCCGGTTCATGGAATCCACTGGTCTTACCATGTTCCTTATTATCCTGAAGCAACTGGTGTTATTGAGTGATGGAGTGGCCTTATAAAGACATAATTACAGTGCCAGTTAGGTAGCAATCCCTTGAAGTGTTGGGACACTGTTCTCCAGGAGGCTGTATATGATCTAAACCAACACCCAATATACAGTATTTTTTCTCCATTAGCCAGGACTCTTGGGTCGAGGAACCAAAGGGTGGAAATGAGAGTGGCACCACTCACTTTTCTCCTAGT
>NW_006408695.1:4192293-4195880 GCF_000296735.1 Chrysochloris asiatica | reverse complement strand
GGAAGCGAAGAATGCCCCCTGGTCACTTTGTGCTCCTCTGGTCACTTTGTGTTCCTCGTGCCTATTGATCAATGCAAAGAAGGGAGTTACTGCATTGGATGTTGTGATTAATCCTGACCAAGAGGAAATTAGATTGACCATAAATAATGGAGGTAAGGAAGAATATGTGTGGAATCTAGGAGATTTCTTAAGATGTTATTTAGTACTACCATGACCTGTGGTAACCCAAACTTGAACAACCCGATTCCAACATGATTACTACTTGGAATGAAGAAGGTTTGGGTTATACCACCAGGCAAAGAACCATGACCAGCTGAGGCGATTGTTGAGGGCAACGGGAATACGGAATGGGTAGTGGAGGAAGGTCATTCTAAATACCAGCTACAACCACACAATCAGAAATGAGGATTGTAATTGATATGAATATATCCACATATGTTTGCTTGTTTTGTATGGGTGCATCAATTTTTTTGCTTTGTTCAATTGTGAAATATAAGATGTAAATAAGATGGACATAGCGCATGCTTGGTTGTATACATTTTTGTTGTATCATGTTAAGCAAAAATATGACTTTACAATTGTTTTTATTAAGAGAAGATGCATATGGTTGATAGATGCCACATTTTAAGGGGTGTGATAGTTAAGGTTTGGGGTCAACTTGGCTGGGGCATGATTTGGTTTGACAGTTGAGATGTGGTTGTTATGAGTTAGAGCCAACTCCACAGCACATAACCATTAATATTATTACGTACTCCTTGTCTGTCAGTTTTCCCTCCTGTAGTGACTTGCATGTTGCTGTGAAGCTGGAAGCTATACCACTGATATTTCAAATATCAGCAGAGTCACCTATGGTACTAAGACAGATAAGGAAGAAGGAATTGATTGATCACTTCTGAAAACTCAGTCACTGAAAACTGAATAGCATTAGAACATTGTCTACATGTACTTTTTAGAAGTGAGGATGGTAAGACTTTGTCTTATGTAATTTCGGACATATTTTAAGAAGGCGCCAGTCCCTGAAGGACAAAGTGTTTGGTAAAGTAAAGGGTCATCAATGAAGAAGAAAACCTTCAAGGAGATGGATTGACAAAATGTCTGCAACAATGGGCTTCAAAAACAACAACTATGAGAATAGAAGACCAAACAGTGTTAGACTCTGTTGTACATAGTGTTGCTATGAGTCAGGACAGACGGAATGACACCTAACAATCTAACATCAATTATTTTATGTTTTTCCTCCCATTTGTTGAGTTAATCAAGTTTTTTTTTTTTTTCCTCTCCCCTTTTCTAATTCTATGTTTTGGATTTGGTATATGTAATTTTTATTCTTCTGGTAGTTACCTTTGGAGTCCTGGTGTGGTACTGTAGGAAAAGCAGTAGACCACAAGGTTGATTTGAACTGCAAGGCTGGTGATTCAAACTCACCACTGGCTCCTTGTGAACTCTATACAGGGTTGCTATAAGATGGAACTGACTTGACAGCACTTAATAGCAGCAACAAAGTAATATGTTTATATATGTGACATACATAATTTAAAAATCTACTTCATTGAAGTGTAAAATTATATATAACAAAATATACCATCTCAGATATATTTTCTAATGAATTTTGACATATTTATACACCCATTTAGTTATCACCACCACAGTTGAGAGACAGAACATTTTATAACTTTGTGCCATTTTCCATATTCTCCAGACCCCTACTCAGTTTTTATTTTCCTCACTCCCTTACACCTCCAGGTAATCAATGAACTGCTTTCTTTCATTTTAAATTAAATTTGCCCTTTTAGAGTTTACTATAAATGGAAACATACAACATATATTGTGACATATACATTCAAACAGATGTTGCTATTTTTAACTATAGTTACAAAATACCCCTAAACCTTACAAGAACCTTGTTAGTTTCCTCTTTGTGTCACCTCTCTCACCTTACATTTTGAGATGCTCTGGAACTTTAGTTATTCATATTTTTAAATTATGCATCAATAATTATTTAAAGCTAATCTAGATTTTCTACTTTTTGTTCAACACTGTCTCATATTTTGTTATTTATTTATTTATTTAAAATTTTATTTTCAAGAGACAATCATTGGAACAGAACAAGGAGATCACACATTATTTTCAATTGGGAAAGATGTGTGCCAGGGCTGTATCCTTTCACCATACTTATTCAATCTACATGCCGAGCAAATAATCTGAAAAGCTGAATTATATGAAGAAGAATATAATATAGGAATTGGAAAAAGGCTCAGTCACAATCTAAAATACGTAGATGACACAGCCTTGCTTGCTGACAGCAAAGAAGACTTATATTACTTATTGATGAAGATCACATAGCATAGCCTTCGGTATGCAATACCCCTCAATGAAACAGCTCCTGTACTCCTTAGAAGTGAGGATGGCAAGACTTTGTCTTATTTAATTTTGGACATATTTTGAGGAGGCACCAGTCCCTGAAGGACATCATGTTTGGTAAAGTAAAGGTTCATCAATAAAGAAGAAAACCTTCTGGAGAAGGACATCATACCTGGTAAAGGTGAAAATCAATGAAAAAGAGTAAGTGGATGAATTGACAGAGTGGCAGCAGCAATGGGCTCAAACACAACAACAATTGTGAGGATGGCACAGGATCAGGCAGTGTTTTGTCCTGTGGTACGTAGCGTTGTTGTGATTCATAATCAACTCAGTGACACGTAACAACAACAGTCTACCTTTCTACTTCATTTACTCACCAAAATAACATATTTTGCATGCTATTCATTATTTTCTTTGTGTTTCATATTTGTGTTTATATTCTTTGAGATATCCTCCAATTTTTATTCCCCCAAGAGGGCTTGAAGATGGCAACATTTTCTGAATCCTTGTGATTCTAAGTATGTCTTTATTTTCCTCTCTTATTTGACTTAAAGTTTACATGTTAAGTAGAGATTGCTAAGAAAAATAGGTTTTCTTCGTTTTTCTTCCATGTCTGAGTTTGCTATTGAGAACTCGAAGTCAAATGAAACTTTTCCTCAATTGGATCTTTCACTTCAGTATTCAATTCAGCTGCTTCTATTTCTGTGTTTCAGCACATCAATAAAAATGGAAAAGAATACAAATTTCAAATCTCAATGCTGTGTTAGAGGCAGTGGGAATACAAATCACCTGGGCAACTTGTTGAAATGCATGTTCTCTTTTAGGCTGTCTGGGATGTTACCTATAATTCTGAATTCCTAATGAACTGCCAGGTGATGGGGATGCCGCCCATTCACAGATCACGCTTTGAGTGGTAAGTCTCTAGATGTTTCTTTATGGACTCAATATCCTCTTTCATCATTCTGAAGATATTGATCATTATTCCTAATATCTTCATCCATAACCTCCATGAACTCTTCTCGTCCTTCATAGGAAAACTACTCAGATTGGATTAAGACAGATCCTACTCCAGTATGACCTGATGTTAACTGATACTATCTTTACAGACTTTATTTCCAAAAAAGGTCATGCTCACAGTTACCAAGGATAGGGCTTCATAATATTTTTTGAGACACAATTCATCTTACAACACACTTGTTGTTGTTGTTGTTATGTTCCGTGGAGTC
>NW_006408695.1:4176439-4191953 GCF_000296735.1 Chrysochloris asiatica | reverse complement strand
TATTTATTTATTTATTTATTTTGATTTTCATTAAATTCTTCCAAATCTCTGTACACAAGAAGATTAATTGAGTAGCCTTCAACATTCAGAGAGAACCCTGGCTATAGTGACCTTACCCAGGAGAACAGGAAGAATATTAATTTTGGCTTCTAAAAAGGCAGTCTTTAATAAATTTATTGGAGAGACATCTTGTTCTATGTTGTATGGATTATTTCTGTGAGCTGAATAAAATAGTCTTTATTTTGTGGGCTTACAGGGCCTTTGGAGTCCTGGTGTGGCGCTGTGGGTTAATGCGCTGGACTGCAAGGTCCATTTGAAGGACAAGCTCAGCGGTTCAATCTTACCAGCTGCTCCTTGGAAACCCTATACAGGGTCACTAAGGGTTAGAACTGACTGGATAGCACTTAACAACAACAAAGCCTTTACTGGTAATGTTTACATAGATGCCAAAGAGGAAGCTATTTAAATCTTGGAAACTGACTGATTTGAATTTGCAGTTTAATGTGATTTTTCAACTCAGGAATGTTCCTTTAACTTTCAGGATGTAGATGAACAATGAAAGACAGGTGATGCCATCTGTATTTTGGGCTGAGGACACTCATTTCCAATATGTTAGGGTCTGGAAAATTTAACATTTACTCTCTTGAAAAATGTTTCTGCTTATTTTTAAAGCCATTTGTTTTGAAAAGAGGACACAGTCCTGATTTTGTACGCTATTCAAAATCTGTTTCTTTAGAGTTGTTTTATACAGACCATGCCTTCAGGGACCTTTCTAATTGTCCTTAACTAAGCTCAGACTGTGTTATTCTGGGCAAAGGGAAGCAACCTAGCAGAAAGTACATGGTTAGGCCAGCCCTTGTAACATAGATCTCATTTGAATATAATTCCACTTTAAATTACTGGAAATTTTTCAGCTTGTCATTTGAACCTCACTCGAAATACACCCGTAAACACACAGAACTTCTACCATGGGCCTAGCCCTTAGACAGGGCACCAGGGTGCAAACATAATTCATTCAAGTCCCTTAGATCCCAGGGCATCAGAATCCTATAGGGAGACAGGTTTAGAAATAGAGTGTCGTAATACATTGCATGAGGTGTAGCAAAGTTATATAAAGTGTATAAGAGGATAGAAGTGGAGATGGAGCCTTACTCAACTGAATAAGCATAAGTCCCGGAAAGGCTCCATGGAGGAAGTGACTTTCTATGTGGATTGAACAGGATGAATTATAGTTTTCTAAACTAGTTTTGGGAAAGTCATCTTGATTCATGGTGACCCCAAGTGTGTGTCTCAGAGTAGGACTAAGCTTCACAGGTTTTTAAATTACTGAGAGTTTTGAAAGTAAGTCACCAGGACTTGTTTCCAAAGCACCTCTGGGTGGATTCAAATTATAAGCCTTTTGGTTAGTAACCAAACATTTCACCATTTGTGCCACGTAGGTGTTCACACATATTCTGTTGTTGTTGTTAAGAGCTGTTGAGTCAGTTCCGACCCATAGAGACCCTGTACAGGGTTTCCGAGGGGCGGCTGGTGAGCTTGAACCACCGACCTTACAGTTCAAACCAACTTTGCAGTCTAGTGCATTAACCCACAACACCACACCAGGACGTATTCTTGGCAGAGTTAAAAGAGAACCAATCTTCTTTGGTAAAGTAAGATAAAAATTTTCTTTGTTTATACTTCCTCAAATACTTCATAACTCCATAACTGTTCTCTCCTTCATCTTACTCTGTAACTCCTTCCCATCTTCCATTTTTCTGTTATTTATTTATTTATTTATTTATTTATTTATTTATTAAAAAGGATGTATTTTAAATACTTTGAGATTTACACCATGAAATGGTCCTTAGGAAGTTCTGGGTTGTCCAGGTTGTTTCAAGTCCTTGAGCACAGAATTCAACTTGCTCTTTATCTTGTTGAAATCCCTTCATCTCCTCACTGATTCCTGCCTGCATCTTAAGTTTGCATCATTTGTCCTGACTCATGTAGTTCTGTGACTTATGACACTAAAGATCACCCAGGCATAAGTAATTTTCATGTAGTGTCACTTGTATTAGCAGCCAATCTGACAAAGAGAAAGTGTTTTAAATTTGGGCATTTTTAGAGATGATGGTTAGTGCTGAATATTTGTGCCTGTCATTGCTGATGAGAGAGGTAAAAAACAAAAAAACAAAAAACACTGTATAATACCCCTTCCTGGGGGTTGATAATCCCCTTGCTCTGCCATCCATCACTAAAACCTTCTTCCTTGCTCTGGTGGAGGCAGAGAGCAGGCCCATCCATCCTGGAGCAGCATGAGGCAAGACCTTAGGAAATGATTGGCATCTGTTTTGCAGATGACACCTCAGTTCCAGAGCATTGTATCAATCTTGTGTCATGGGTATTGATTGTAGCCTTCCTTACTGACAGTCTGGCTCATGACTAGGGTACCAATGCAATACTTTTGGCCCCTGCCTGCTAAGACAGGGGGATAAGAGGGGCTGAGTAAAGGTGAAACAAGAACCTGCTCTTTAGTGGTTCCTGTCTCATTTATCCTGGGTACTTTACAAGACTGTCTGCAATGAAACAGGATTTCTGTTACCGTTTGATTACCAGTCTGTGAAAGGCTTCCTGCTAGGGGCAGATTTCAGTACCAGTGACTTACAAGATTTCTGTGGGGAGTCACAAAATAGAGCATATATAATGTTGACACGGTAGCCTGAACAATAGGTTTAAGCATATTGAATATCATGGAGCTGGATCATGATGGTTCAGTGTTTTGTTCTGGTATAAATAAGATCTCCATGAGTCAAAGCTGACTTCATGGCAAATAACAATATTCAAAACTGGCTCTTGGCAACACCCTGGCCTCAATGTTGCTTATCAGACATATATGGAATGTCTTTGTTATGAAAGACACTGTGCTGGGTATTGCGACTCGAGAGTCAAATAATATATAGTCATTGTCTTTCAGGACCCTCTGAATTTGGGAATTAGCACCCTATGTTTAATCAGTTGTTGTTGTTGTTGTTATGTGCCGTTGAGTCGGTTCCGACCCATAGCGACCCTGTACAGGGTTTCCGAGGGTATAAATCCTTACGGGAGTAGAAAGCCTCATCTTTCTCCCGCGGAGCAGCTGGTAGTTTCGAACCGCTGACCTTTAGGCTCGCAGCCCGATTCGTAACCACTACGCTACCAGAGCTCCTTAATCAGTTGCCACCGTATAAAAATCTCTTGAATCATTCCCATCTCCCTCATCTCCTTTGTAAAGTCTTTGCCTACCTTAAGGTGGAGCTCTTTCTTGTGCTCTGTACTTAGGGTAGCAGAATGCACTCTGGTCATGATGGATGGATCTCACTCCCCTCAGTGTCTTGAAGTTTTTATGCATGAGGCTGTGAGAGCAACCGCAGCATCGATTCTGTCTCTGAATCCTCATTGTTTTCATGGGAAGTGGATGTTCAGGAGAGGCGCTTTAAATGATGCATCTTGAGGCTTCTCTGTCTATCTTCTTCACTCAGTGCGCTTCCTTAGTTTGGATAGAAGAATTCATCCAGGACCTGACTGGAGAAAAATTGCCTGGTGGGAAGATTTTGAAGATGAGAAAGGGGTGTTTGGTCATGAGCTAACACTACCTTTGATCATACTTTGCTTGAATTGCTTCTCTACTCTTGACCTCTATCAGCTTTGCCCACAGAAGTTTCTCACTTGCACTGTAGGAAATAACAATGACAATACAAATCTAAGCCCATGTGTGATCCCAATTTACAGTCCTAAGTAGTTGATTATTGTTTTCCCACATTGATTCATTTGGACAGCAGTTATTGAACACCAACTTTGTAAGAAACTTCTACAACATAGTTTTGCATACTGTCAGTTGCACCTAATATATTCTATACTCCCTCTGTTCTCCTGATTCCATTTGCTTCCTTCTACCTGGAAGACACAAATCTCTCTCCACAGTTGTTTCTTTGGGATTTTGTTTTCTGAATGCTCAGATTATATTTGTGTTACCTAATTGTTACTTCCTTCCTCCATCTTGAGTAGAGCTCTGAAAGTACTTCATTTCTTCTTTCCTATGGCACTCCTGGAGTCTTGGTGCGGCACTGTGAGTTAATGAGCTGGACTGCAAGGTCATTTTGAACCACAAGGTTGTCAGTTCAAGCTCACTAGTAGCTCCTTGGACCCTATACAGGGTCACTATGAATCCAAACTGACTTGATGGCACTTAACTACAGCAACAACAGCAAGGACACTCCTATGCTTCTCATTGTAGTTAGTGATATGCAAGTTTTAGCTTCCCACTAGAGTGTGAGCTTCCTAATCTATGGATGCCCCATAGTGCTTAGCACTGAACTGAATGCTTATTGTTCTTGTTAAGTGCCCTGGGGTCGGTTTCAACTCAAAGCCACCCTAGATAGGGTTTCAAAGGAGCAGCTGGTGAGTTTGAACTGCTGACCTGTGGTTCAAACCAATCATGCCTACCAGTGCTTTATCCCACAGTGTCATACCAGGACTCCTAATGCTTACTAGAACAGTCCATGGCAGTGGTATGTAGATATTTTGGTCTCAGACTTCTAAGCATTCTTTAAAATTATTGAGGAATCTAAGGCGCTTTGGCTTTCGTGAGTTATACTTACTGATATTTGCTCTATTAAGACTTAAAACTGAGGATTTAAAAACAATTCATTTATTCATACACTTTTTAAACAAAAATTGATATTGTTTCACAACTTTGCAAGTTTCTTTATAATCTGCTTCTGTTTTCAGTCTGCAATAATATGTTGTTTTGGTTGAAATGCCTGAAGAAAATTTAGCCTCATATAGATATGTTTGGGGAAGGGTGGAATGTTTTAATATTTTCAGATTATTATAGCTATTTTTCTTTGTTACTATACCAAAACTCAACAAATAGTATCTTAAAGGTTGACAGCACTATGGAATCTTAAACCATATTAAGAATGATTTAAGTTGTTTATAGTAAAATCCATTTGCCTATCTTAATTTTAGGTGGATATTTTTAAATACAATGCATTATTCATTTGGAAAATATTGATTTCCTAATTTATGCCAATCTATCAAATGTTGGCACATTTTATATAAAAGTTCAGATAATCAATTTTGTTGATATTGTTGTTGTCAAGTCATTTCTGATTCACAACAACCCTATAAAGGGTTTCTGAGGCTGTAAAGGTTTGTGGGAACAGAAAGCCTCATCTTTCTCCAGCAGAGCAGCTGCTGGGTTTGAACCACCAATATTGTGGTTCACAGTCTGGTGCACATTGTACAGAGCCACTGAGCTACCTTGTTAATATTACTCCTGATCTAATCTGAAAAGCTTTAAGTACTAGGAAGCTGTTTAAGTTCATGTTGGTAGATCGTTGTTTCTCAAAATTCTAATTTTTGATTGAAGGCTTGCATTTTATGACTGGCAAAAGATAGCAGAAGTTTTGCCCTTGAATGACAGTGTCACTTTGTTCATTACTGAAGAAATCTCTGCCAAATACTCCATCTTAAATAACTATAGTTTGTCAGCCATCCTTTCAAGTAACAATGGTGTTCCATGAAAATAAAAAAGACTGATTGAACTTGCATCTCAAAGGCATCCTGCTTTTCCTTGAGAAAGCTCTTACCCCTTAGGGAGCAGCAGAAGTGATTTGTGCATATTTCCCATTTAGTCACAGAACATTCAAAAGATGTGTACTCAGGTTCCTAAATTTAATGACTCTAATAATTTTGACTGTCTCATTTAGGTCATTCTTAAGTGAAGCATCCCACACCCCCCCCCCTTTTTTTTTACTGTTACTTTATGGTGGTGAAGAATATGACTATGAGTTCAATTTGGTTTCACTGTCTATTAATGCTAAGGCTTTAGCAATTTTACCCATTGTTGATTTTGAACCATCAGTACAACACAATGAAAAAGGCACATAACATCTTAGTACTCTTCTGAAACTAATTTTGACCAGTGGAGTCCTTAAAAGGTCTCAGCAGGTTCTTGGACCATGTTTTGAGAACTACTGTTCTGTAGGATTGATTTCTGTGTTTCTTCTCTTTTATGTATCCAGTACTTCTTTATTACAGGTAAAAAGACCCATATGCTCTAGATCTAAACTGAAGATTTGGGGAGAGACAGGGTTTTCTTCTTGATTTCACTTACTTCTGCAATCACATTCTGGTTTTGTTTTACTCAACGGGTGCCATTGACCTACTCAGAGCCCTTAGTGCTAGTCAATCAGTGCCTAAGGGCAGAAAGACAGAAGAAGGCAAAATAAGTGAAAACACAAATGGAAACAAGATTTGAAAAGAAAGAATATGAACCATAAAGAGAAGAAATAAAGAGGAAAGAGCAGGAAGGGAAAGAAAATATAGAAAGAGGGATTATTCAAGGTCACATGATAGTTGAATCAGATTTATGTTGGGCAGGGCCATATGTAGCTTCATACTTGTGAGTCATTATCTTCTCTGGCAATCACATTTCCCTTTCTGCAAAATGAGAAGACTGGAAGTAGAGTGAGGTGGGGAGGGACATCATGGGAACAGAGAAAAATATCTTCAGATGGTCTTCAGAAGTACTGGCACTTCCTGAAATTGTGGGCCAAACCTTGGGTGAGGTATTTTTTTCCTAGGTAGAGAATTCTCATCAGTTACTCAATGATCTCTTGGCCACAATAGGTAAAGAACCATTGGTCGCGAGCATTTATGATCTTTACTAGTACTAAAAAGTTTTTTGCTTCTTGAATGATACTAAGAGTTTCCCAACCTTAGCATTTCCCTTTCATTACCCTTGACCCTGAGCAAAATTCAGCATGAAGTCTCTGACCTGTATAATCATATATTTTTTTCCCCTCTATGTAGGCAGGGAAAAAAAGAGCATCAATTCCTGAGAGTCCTGAACCCTGGTCACACTGCAGTGCCTTCCTGGACAGATGGGTGAGCAGAGCCTCTGGGGGCCTCGGAGCCCAGCTGCTGCCCACAGTGTGCATACAAACTGGAATGGCGTTAGCCTGCATGTGGAGCAAAGGCTCCTCTAGTCTTAGCTCATTGACTTGGTCCCAGAGCAACAGCAAAGCTGGCCAAGTCCAATGAATGGCGACAGTGGAAAACCAGTGTTACTGTCTGCTGGCAGGCAGGGCGGCCACACCACATTCAGGTCAGCTCTCCCACAGTGGCACTCTCCTTCCCTCGCCATGATGGCTTTGGCAGGCACTGCCAAGCCTGGGACTGCAGGAAGTCCTGGGTCACGATGACCCCTAATGCTGTAGCCAGATGAAATATTCCCTGGCGTTTCTCCAGGGTCACATGGTGTGTGGAGCAAGAGAAGGCCGGGCTGCTCTTGCGCTGACAAAGTGGATTTTGGCTCCAAAATCACACCCTTGGGGAATAGGAGGGGTTGTGGGTGGGAAGTGAGGGCAGTGGCATGAGAATGGACAATAGGGAGAATCGATCTTGCGTTTTCCATCCCCTTTAGGCCTTCCAGGAAGCTGCTGGCTCCTGGAAATGGAGGCACACCCCCAGATCTGTGGTCAACAAATTTGAGCAGTTTTCTTGTTTTTGTGGAAAGACTGGAAGATTTCTAGCTCCCCACAAGCTGCACCTATAACTGGATAAAAGATGGGAAATAAGAGAGGCTTGAATTAAAGCCCTAAGTAACTCAACCCCATAAAATAAAGTAGACAAGGCCATACCTTCAGGCCTGAACTGTCCTTCAGCTGCTAGCTGGGAACACAATGCTTTCCTTTTCTTCCCACTGGAATCTCTTTTAACCTCATTCCTATGTGCTCTGTGTAGTTTATCTAATCCTTTTAAAACAGGCTCAGCTACATTCAGATGGGGCCACTACAAGAAAGCCAGCGTGGACATGCATCTGTTGTCCCCTCTCCACATGGGTCTGAGTTATTAGAGTATCATCCTTTTGTCTTGGCTGGATAGAGAGAAATGACTTGGCTACATTCACTTTCAAAAATCGACAACAGACGTTTGAAATGGAAAAGGCCGAGAAGCAAGGAGCAAAGGCAAAAACAAGATCCAGCTGGAGAAGGTCAGGCCTGATAAGCAGGCTGACTACAGGTTTGAAAAAGACGTCAGTCCCCAGGAGTGGCACTATGGAGACAAGGAGTGTTTTTGCCAAGGGATGAGGGCTGATTGTGCAGGGGATGATTGTTCATTTATCATGATAAGCATGAGTGCACATGTGTTCACTTACTAATCTATAGTGAACAATTAATCTATGGTGGTGGTTATGTGCCGTGGAGTCGGTGCCGATTCATAGCGACCCTGTACAGGGTTTCCAAGGCTGTAAATCTTTACCGGAGCAGAAAGCCTCATCTTTCTCCCACGGAGCTGCTGGTAGTTTCGAACTGCTGACCTTGAGGTTAGCAGCCCGACTAGTAACCACTACGCTACCAGAGCTTCTAACTAATCTGTAGTAGTGAAAAAAACATAAGCTGTTCACTACAGTTTAGTTAAGTATGAGTAAGCTTATCTTTGCCTTGCTTACTGGATACTCCATCCCTGTCAGGGATTATAAATTATAAAAAAACCCAACAAGCTTTGGTTCTTTCAGAAGGTGCTCTTGGGATGTGAGAATTACAGATACGAGACATACTTTGAAGCAAAGGCCTTGATGTGGTTAAAAAAAAAAAAAAAAAAAGTGAAATTGTTCACTACATAATAGTAAATAAGCACAAGTAAGTGCATGCTTACTTTGTTTATTGGGTAATGTAACACTGGGTAGGTGAGCTCTAGTCTTTCATTCAGCTTAGCTTCAGTTAGGATAATGACCCAGTTCTGTCCCTGATTCTGTATTCAAGACAGAATGACCTCAAGTTTATAGAAATAGAGACAGGGAGGGTGTGCTTGAGAATCTGTAAGAGAGGTATCTTTAGGGAAAATGTAACACATCATTTGAGAGCCAGCTCCTGCATGAATACTTGCCAAATCACTCCCCGTGGGTCTTGATTCTACCTCTCCCCATGCCTCCTACGCTCCATAACACTTCATATTTTGATCTTAGTATGTATCTCAAAGTGTCACCTAATAAATTATTTTGATAATGTTAGTGACCAACATTGTAAATGGAGTGTATCCATTTACGGAGTTTATTACTTTTGCAATCATTAACTCATTTGCTTTTTATAAATACCTAAGATAGCCAGAGTAACTATTGAAAGTATGCTTGATATAAGAAAAAGTGGCATAAAAAGTATGAACTTTGGCTTCAGCAGATTTGGATTAGAATCTGATAAAAAGCTGATAAAACAAGACAAGTTCTATTATTGGTTGGCTATGTGAGTGACAGCTTGCTTGACCAATTCAGGCAGCAGTTAGTGCCACCCAGAGTTCTGTGCCTTCTCACCAGTGGAGCCTCTGTGGCTTCCACCACAAGCTGAGTTTTTGGTAAAAGAAAATTCTACCCTACACACCCAGAAAAAGAGTATTTTCACCAACATGTTCTTCCATGAGGCTTTGGAATCTTGAGCAGATGCCATGGTTTTACTGCATCCAAACAACTTACTCCAGTGTTTCCTTTGGGGATTTGGAAGCAATGAACTCTGAAGGCTTCACATTATAGTTCTCCTTGGCAACCACATCCATTGGTCATTATTGTTCCTCTAGGCATATCCCTGCATCCCAGTCTGTTTTTATGTATTTCCTTTTACCTCCTTCATTCTATCTCTTCCAACCCTTTCATTATACTTTTGAAGCTTGCCTCTCCATGCCAATAAAGTACCTCAAATTTTCAGTTCTCTACAGAGTTTTTTCCCTATCTTCTACTCTACTGTAACTTGGTTCTCCCAAGGGTGTGTCACTTTCCAGAAAATTATCTTACATGGGCTTCCAACACATTCTTAAGTCTTACTCTAAAGCTGGGGCACTGTGACATTTCCCTGGATACCACATTCTTTCCACCAAATTATTATTTCTCCTCCAATTTCCTGTTTCTTTCAAAGAAACCTCTTGATCTCTTACCATCTTCACTAAGGACATAAATCACGTATCTTGAACTATTCTCTCCTTCCCTATGTCCTGCCATTGTCCCAGGTGACCAATACCCATGTTTTTGCTA
The DNA here is from genome assembly GCF_000296735.1 of Chrysochloris asiatica. NCBI lineage: Eukaryota > Metazoa > Chordata > Mammalia > Afrosoricida > Chrysochloridae > Chrysochloris > Chrysochloris asiatica. The sequence goes on along the minus strand of NW_006408695.1, from coordinate 4,181,908 downwards.
TTGTTAAATGTCATTGAGTCAGTTCTGACCCATAGTGACCCTGTATAGGGTTTCCGAGGAGCAGCCAGTGAGCTTGAACTGTTGGCCTTGCTGTTTGAATGACTTTGCCATCTGACGCATTAACCCACAGGACCAAACCAGGATGCCTACCAATACCCATGTTGTTGTTGTTATGTGCCATCGAGTCGGTTCCGACCCATAGCGACCCTGTATAAGGTTTCCAAGGGTGTAAATCTTTACAGGAGTAGAAAGCCTCATCTTTCTCCCGCGGAGCAGCTGGTAGTTTCGAACCGCTGACCTTAAGGTTCGCAGCCCGATTCGTAACCACTACGCTATTCCTTGTATATTCTTTGACTTTTAAAAACTTCAGTGAAATATTAAACCTTAGGATCTAATTCACTGCCCACAACCCACTATCATTCCATCTCTATTTACTCCATCTGTTCCCTAATATCTTCAAGATTCCTTGTGTTGTTGGAACCCTACTTCCCCCATTTAACAGCCCTTTTCTGTTTTCCTATACATACCTGTCTAGATAAGATATTCATTATTTTGCTTATATCTTAACTTATTTTTTCTTGGCCATTGTCCATTCTGAATCAATCTCGCAGTCAATTTCCTCTTCTCCTGCACTTGGACTTCTGAGGAAGTTGGGAAAATCATACCACCCTGCAAATCCATGGTTCCAACCTCAGAGACTAGCCCTTGGTAACACCTGTAACATATATATTTTTTAAAATGTGTTCATTTTGTCAGTCTCCTATTCCCAGCAAAAGTCAATTTAGAATTTTCTAGATGCTTTTATGCAGAATCTGTACATAGATCAAGAGGCAGTCATTTGAACAGAACAATGATATACTATGTGCTTTAAAATCAAGAAAGGTGTTTTTCAGGGTTGCAATCTTTCACCATAGTATTCAGTTTATATTCTAAGAAATAATTTGAGGCTTTGTACTGTATGAAGAGAATATGGCATAAGGATTGGAGGAAGACTCATTAACCTGTGCCGTGTAGATGACACAAAAGTGCAGAAGACTTGAAACGTTTACTGATGACCATCAAAGATTTCAATATGGATTACACCTCAATGGAGAGAAACTAAAAATCCTCACAACTGGACCAATTAGCAACAGCATGATAAGTAGAGAAAAGGTCGAAGTAGTCAACAGTTTCATTTTACTTGGCTTCACAATCAACACTCATGAAAGCAACAGTCAAGAAATAAAACAGTGTATTACACTGAGCAAATCTGTTGCAAAAGACCTCTTTAAAGTATTTAAAAGCAAAGATGTCAGTTTGAAGATTAAGGTATCCTTGACCCCACCATATTTTCAGTCACCTTATATACATGTGAGAGCTGGACAATGAATAAGGATGCCTTTGAATCATACTGTTGATGAAGAATATTGAATATATATCATGACTACCAGTAGAACAAACAAACTTGGAAGAAGTACAACCAGAATGCTTCTTGTAAGTGAGAATGGCAGGTATCAAGTATATTGGGAATGTTGTAGAAAGAGGTCGATCCCTGGAGAAAGACAATATATATATATACTTGGTGAAGAAGTGGATCAGTGAAAAAGAGGAAGATTCTCTAAAGAGATATATTGACACAATGAGCTGAAACATAGCAAAGACTATGGTAATGGTACAGCTCCAAGCTTCTGTTGGATATAGGGTTGATATGAGTTGTAACTAACTAGATGACATGTAACAATGACAAAAGACTCAAACATTCAATTCCATGGTTCCTACCACCTTTAGCTGTGAACCATATCTGTTACTTCACAATGATAATATTATCAGGTGAGAATTAGCCAGGTTTTTTTTGCATATTGAGGAACATTTTGCCCTTCTGCAAACTTTAACCACAAGAGTCTCTGGTATCCATTAGCGAGAGTCTATGTTTTCTCCTTGCCACATGACAGCTTGAATAGGTCTCTTTAGTCAAGATTATGTCTCCTTTGTTTTCTCTCTTTAAGTCCCAGAATCCCCAGGAGCAACTCACATGGTATGATTTTTGGTCTATTTAGGCTTTTCAGAATAGATGCTGGTCTATCAATTTTCTTTTTTAAAATTCTTAATTTTAACAAGCTGATTTTTGCTTTGAAGCCTACAGAATAGAGGATGTCCAAAATGTCCTTCAGGCATATTAATTACCAAGTATATAGGGATTGGGAATTTGCTTTGGACATGAAGACTTTCTAGATTAAAAACATTTGCTGGAGACCAAAATTGTACTCTAAGTAAAAATTAGTATGTTGGTAGTTACAATTGTTCTGATCTCTTCTCAAAAGCAGTATGAAATCATCATGATGACAATATAATAAAAGTCTGTCAACAGCCACCAGGCCTTCTTTCAGTGCCTTGAAAATGTCAAAATTTTCACCTTGCAGCCTTTACATGTGTTTTTTCCTTTGTCTGGTACTGTCTCTTCCCCTCAGACTTTAGCCTTCTAATTCCTTCTCATGCTTCACACTTCTGAGAACCTTACCTTGATTCCTTCACCCTCCCGTCCCTCCCCTCTACTCCAGTCCCAATCTAAATTAGCTCACTCATCATTATGCAGTACTATAGGGACAGCTCTGGACTGCTAATAACAAGGACAGCGGTTCAAACCCACCATCCTCTCTCCAGAACTCTCAATGAGTTTCAATCAACTAGATGGTATACAACAACAACAACAATAGCAAATCATTATTATTCAATGTACTTTGTCTCCAGAAAGTTTGCAATTTGTCAATACAAGCAGAGTGCTTGGCTAATTTCCTATTTAAATTTAAATTTCTGAATTCCTGGATAAATGGATGAATGATAGTGGTGGTTGTGTGCTGTGGAGTCATTTCTACCACATAGCAACCCTGTATAGGTTTCTGAGGCTGTAAATCTTTATGGGAGCAGAAAACCTCATCCTTTTCCCATGAACGGCTGGTAGTTTTGAACTGCTGACCTTGAAGTTAGCAGCCCGACTTGTAACCACTACACTACAAGAGCTCCTTAAATGAATTAAAGAAGAATGAATATTTAACAGTTGGTTAATTTTTTTTTTTTTTTTTTTAATTTCTTTCTTACATTTGTATGTGACCTTATTGGTTAGAAACACCTGGATGGCAGTGGGTATCATTCAAGAGGGGGAGAGAGAATTACCATCAGCATCAGCACAAATCAAATTCCCATGGAGTAGAGATCAGCTCCTTTTCTTCTTTCCTTTTTAACCTGTTCTGACACCAGCCATTCCTCCTAAAGCAGTCCCTACTTCTCTGCTAAATAATTCATAGCAATGTGCACATAGAACTCACATCCCATATTCACAAATATATGGCTTATTAGGGAAGTAACAGGTTACAATTAAGGGTCAGAACCAACTTGGTGTTCTGGTGTGGCACTGTGGGTTAGGCTGGACTGCAAAGTTGGTTTGAACTGCAAGATCGGCGGTTCAAGGTCACCAGTCACTCCAGACCTGGCTTCTGTTCAGCCCAGGCATGTTACAGCTCTTTAACTTCACTAACAAGTACCCACCTTCAAAATATCAGAGCATCTCAACTAGCATCCATCTAGAATAATCTTGGTTTAAATGAAAAATTGTTATCTCAGTTACTATAGCTATTTTTGCTGAATTGATACATATAATTTAAAAAATATTCTCTAAGTACAAACCCTCTCTGGTTATTCTCTTAGGACAGACAATTCTTGAAGAGGGTATCAGTCATTTTCCTTTCACCAGCTGCTCCTTGGAAACCCTATACAGGGTCGCTATGGGTCGGAATCGACTTGACGGCACTTGACAACAACAACATAGAATCAGTCTGATATTTTTCAAAATTCTCACATCCCGGAAGAAGAACACTTTTATAAAATGATAAAATTTCATCGAGGCAAGTGATTTATAGGCAGTTTAGACCAACTACCTTTGTTTTTTTTTTTTAATCTTTTATTGTGAATTGTGTGAAGGTTTACAGGGAAGATCATCCATGTTACAGTCAACAAATCATTGCAATGCTTAAAATGCTTACAATTATCTCTGTTCACTACCAGCTAACAGTATTTACCTGTATTGTTGTTGTTGTTAAGTGCCGTTGAGTCGGTTCCGACCCATAGTGACCCTGTACAGGGTTTCCGAGGCTGTAAATCTTTACGGGACCAGAAAGCCTCATCTTTCTCCCGTGGAGCAGCTGGTAGTTTTGAACTGCTGACCTTGTGGTTCACAGCCCAATTCGTAACCACTACGCTACCAGAGCTCCTTTTTTCCTGTATTACCTTTTTACCTGTATTACCACCCCCTTTATTTTCTTTTTGAAGCTTTTGTAACATGAGTAATAGTTTATATGTGAGAACATTGGTTTTGTACTCATCCTGTCATATTTTGTTTCGTGGCAAAGATTACAATTCCCTCCATGTATCTTCATTTAACAGTATTTGCTTCTATTCCCTCTGTGTGTGTGTTGCACGCGATTTTTTTTGGATGTACACAAAAATACTCAGGAATATATAATAATTTAAACAACCAAAGGGCACATTCTGCAAGCCTGACTTCTGGCCTCCAGCACACAGCCATTCTCCTTCCGTGAGTCTAGAATCCTTAGATGCTCTATTTCTCCATGTCCTCATCGCTGTCTTGATCTGTGGTGCTGCTGCTTCTCTGGTTAAGGTCCCACATTTCACTCATGCTCTTCTCCCTTAATGTCATAGGCTCCTTTGTTCCTGGAATGTCAGATTTACTACTTGTCCCCCTTTATGTTACAAAACTTCTATCTTTACAGTTGTGACAATTGCAACTAGTCATGATAACAATTACTCACTATTGAATCATAAGAATCCTATCCCCATCGCCTTTCACCAGACCCTTCCAGACAAGATGAAAACTATTCAGTGGGGATTCTACTTTCCTCTGCCTGGACACTCTGAAACTACACTTTCTCTTGAGAATTTGTAAGCCAGTCACTTCATGCCTTTATAGCCCCACCCCCATTCCTAGTAGCCAATTAGACCAACTACTTTTGAATATCCTCTGAGGCATCCATCCCTTCTGTCTTAGCTTCTTAGTGCTTCTGTAGTAGAAATACCACAAATGGTGGTGGTGGTGGTGGTGGTTGTGTGCCTTACAGTTGGGCCCGACTCATAGTGACCCTGTATGGGGTTTCCAAGGCTGTAAATCTTTATAGGAGTAGAAAGCCTCATCTTTCTCCCATGGAATGGCTAGTAGACTTGAACTGCTGACTTTGTGGTTAGCAGCCCAATTCATAACCCATTATGCTATCAGGGCTCCTTATATCAAAAGTAAGTGGCTTTAAAGAACACAAATTTATTTTCTCATATGAGGGGGCTTCAAAAAATTCATAGAAAAATGTCATTCACTTTTTTTTTTTTTTTTAAGGTTTTTATTGTGGGTTGAGTGAAAGTTTACAGGGCATATCATCAGTTTTACATTCAACATATCATATACCTTGTTTCATTACATTGATTATA
>NW_006408695.1:4175388-4176339 GCF_000296735.1 Chrysochloris asiatica | reverse complement strand
AAACAAAAAAACCCCACTCAGGCATATATAATAATTTACATCTCCAAAGGGCACATTCTGCAAGTCTGTTCCTGGCCACCAGCTCTTAGTCCTTCTCTTCTTAGTCCATGAAACTAGAGTCCTCAGCCACTCCCCCTCTCCACGCCCCATCTCTGCTCTGCTTCTCTGGATAAGGTCCCACACTCTGCTTGTGTATTCCTCTCTTGATGGTCCTAGGATCCTCTGTTTCTGGACTGTAAGATTAACCATGCCCCTTTTTTGTTACAAAATTTCTACCTTTATAATTGTGACAGTAGCGATTAGTCATGATAACAGTTATTCACTATCGAAACTTACAAATTGTATCCCCATTTCTTTTCACCAGACCCATCTAGACAAGATGACAGCTATTCAGTAGGGACTCTTTCTTTCCCCCCATACTCTTAAGCTAAACTGCCTCTTGAAACCTTGTAAGCCAGTCACTTTGTGCCTTTATTGCCCCCTCATTTTAGGTAGCCAATGTCTAAGTTGCCCGTTCCTATCTACCCTGTGTACAGAGCAGATAGCATTGATGCTTGATGAGAAGACTCTTTCCCTCTCTGTTGGTATTTAGAGTAACTACCGCTCTGAGTATAGGTCAGATTCATCATGAAGATGTATCTTCTGTCACTGTAGCCGTTCTAGTCTGCTTGTCCTTTCTAGTGGGAATGTCTCACCTCATAAAGTTCTGAATGGGACTCAGTATTCAACCTAAGGTCCTATACACTGTAAAGGCTTTGCACAAGGCCTATTTCACTGGGCAAGTTGTAGAACCCCTTTGAAGTATTCCAAACAGTTATAGGCTGAAGATGGGCTTACAAGTTTTCTCTGATCATGTTTCCCAACATTCTTTTTGATCCCACTCAAGTGTCTATTGTACAATAGTAGGCAAGGGAAACTAATATTCATAAGGCAGTCAAGGATTTGATTATT
>NW_006408695.1:4164378-4174148 GCF_000296735.1 Chrysochloris asiatica | reverse complement strand
CAGATGGGTATGTATTTTGGTATTTTTTTATGCTTTCTGATTGCCTCCAGGTAGATGTGATCAGGAAATGGGCTTCCCTTTTCACTCTTCTTCTTGAGAAATTTCAAGATGCCATTGTTGGTCATTTTGATGTAACTTAGGATTTAATTTTCGCCCTATTTTCTTTTTTGTCTGCTTGTCCTGTTCCACAATCCCCGTTAAGGCCTTTTTTCTAGTTGTAAACAGTCCAGGGTCAGCTGTGGCCACTTGGTTTTAATTGGAAACTGTCTCTTTAAATTTCAAGGAGATCTGTGCGCATGTGTAGTAGAACCTTCTGAAGGTGGGGCTGGGGTGCCCACTAGCTCAGGCACCCCTAGATTCACCCGAATGGAGGTGCCCTGACAAGGGACCAATGAACAGCTACCAAAAGAGAAGAATGTCCACATCTTTATCTCTGCAGTTCTGCCAGGCGTCTGTGGCTGCTCTGATCCTTCCTCTGCCTGGTCTCACCCAAGATGGCATCTCCTCGAGCAGCTGAGCATTTCGAATTAGAAAGCAATGGATTTCTTGCTTCTGCCACGAATTCCCCCAGCTGTAAGCTTTCCAACCTTCTTAATATTCCTTTATTTGTGGTTCAGAGTTCTGGGACCATCCCCTCAGCCTGCTTGGTCAGGTATTCTGTGTTGTTGCTGGTGGAGCTCCTTTACTGCACTTCCACCCGATCCGCCATCTTGTTTGTTCCTCCTCCATTCACTTTTAATTTCATTTTTTCCATGAGCTTTTGAAGCTCCCTCATACATAGGCTCAAAGGCTAAACTGGGGTTTCAACCATCAGTTGTATTGATTCCTTTATTTTAGTTACTCCTGGATGTTTCTTGATTTTTTGGCTTTTAGATGATCATCACATGACATTCCCTTACCCTGTGTGTGTGTGTTTATGTGCAGGAGTTCATGCAAATGTGTGTATCTCTGTGTCAAATGTGAACTCAGAAGTAATTTGATTTAGAATCTATCCTACCCTCACTTCAGTATGATCATATTAATATGACACAGAAAACTATCTTTCCAAACAGGTATTTCCATAGGTATGTTGTTGTTGTTAAATACTATCCAGCGAGTTCCAACTCATAGGACCCTGTATAGGGTTTTTGAAGTGCAGCTGGTGGGTTTGAACCGCCCGCCTTGTGGTTAACAGTCCAGTGCTGATCCTACAGTGTCACATCAAGATTCCCCCAAAGTTAAAGGGATTAGGATTCTAACACATACTTTTTTTGTGTGTGTGGGGACACGATTTAATCCATAATATTTATCCAAATCATCCATTTCCTACTTGAAATCTAAATGCAATGAGTAAATTACTGCCTCACTTTCCCTACCTATAGCTAAGGGGAAACTAGATTGGTTGTCTACCTGAGTGAGAGTTTCTCTTCTAATCCAGCAGCAGTTTGCTGGTTTGTGACTAAGAGCTTCATTTACATCAGAACAACATACCCTGCATTCCTGACTTGTGGACAAGTGGAGCATGGGCCCTGTAATGGAGTCCCTCTGGGAATGTTTAGACTGTGTGGTGGCAAGGCTGGCTGGCTTCATCTGGGGCTGACTGCAGGGACAAGCTGACAGTAGCTCACGGAACCTGGAGATTCCTGGCTAGCCACTTGCTAGAAAGAGAACATTGTAAGTGAGCTTAGATATCTAATTGTCCTCCTCAAAAGTGCTTGGTTTCCATTGGGGAGAATTAAAAAAGGAGACTATGTAATATATGAATTAATTATACTTTTCACTCCTGATTTTTCACTTCACATTTGGCAGCACAGTTTTCATAAATTTTATTTTTCCGAATCTGTTTCTCTCTGTCTCTTGCTTCAGAACAACTGTACAGAATGCTGATCGACCCATAACTTTTCTTAGTATGATTTTATGCACATTCTTTTTCACTTGATGGTTCACACATTATTCATTATACTAAAAATTCTTTCTGTTGCTGTATTCTGGAAAATAACATAATTTCATAACAATTTCAACAATGTCAAATCAAAAGCCAACACGAATGGTACCTTGGGAAATGGTGTAGTTTGCTCAAATATTTCTACCTTCCTAAAAAGGAAAGTGCTATAAAACAGCACCTTTAGATATTTTTTTATCCAGGTAAGATGGAGTAATATTTTATGATGTCAATATGTTTTCTCTCCATTGTTTCCATCTCTTTTACCCCTCTCTGCATCCCTGCAGCTAACTCCATACTTGATTGCCTCAGGGGAGGCAGTGAAAGGGCTGAACTCAGAAATAGCCTGCTTGTCTTTCTGACATTTGTCATGGAAAAACCTAAGCCCTTAGGGGAATTTACAGGGTAAAAGACTGGTATTTTAAGGGTATAGACAAAATGCTTTGGTTAGAAGCAAGTAGAGCAGAGAGAAGAGAATCCCTTTGGGCAATGTGGAGTGTATATGTGTATGTGTGTGGAAAAAATGGGATGGCTCAGGGAGATTTGTGGTCCAGAGAGCAGATCCTTCCCCCTGCTACCCTGCAATGCTGTTGGGGTGGTAGCAAGATCCTAAAAAGAAAATGGCTATTTGGTACACTGAATGCAATATGAAAATTGATGTAGCAACCTCTGAAAAATTATTTCCCTTCCTATAGTGTGAAAACAATGGAGAAATCCAGAAATAATGAGCCATACAAATTGGGGCAATGAATACAACAACTTATGTGAATCTGTGACTATGGATCTGATTGTAACCTGCGCGCCCACCCCCCCTCCCTTTCCTAAGCTATGTGGAATCACCACAATAGCATAAACTTGGAAGAAGCAGGAACAGGAATAATTCTGAGTGAAAATTGAAGATAAGTTCATCTACTAGCCGTGAAGACTAGAATCTCGGGATAAAACAATCCCATTGAATCAAAGATGATGAATGCTTATAGCACACCTAAGCATATGGGCTGAGAATTACGCTTGCTGTATAATCAAGAATTACTTTTAAAACATAAAGATAAAATTCAGCCTCTTAGTCTAGAGTTCTATGAATTTTGACAAATGTCTATTCTCATACCCAACACCAGAATCAACATAATGGTCAGTTTCCTCACTTCCCAAATTCTCCAGGGCTCATTTCTATTTTAACTCTCTCCCTACTTCCAGACCCTGGTGATCACTGATCTATTACTGTCGATCGAGTTTTACTTTTGCAACAATTTGATACACATGGATTGAATCACTCACTATGAAGTCTTTTCAATCTCTCTCTTTTTACTTAGAATGATGCATTGGAGATTCATTCACATTGTTATATGTATCAGTAGTTCATTTCTTATTATTTTGGTATAATGCTGTAGGATCAGCAGTAGATTGCAAAGCATAAGGTGGGTAGTTCAAACCCACCAGTTGCTCCTCAGAAACCCTATACAGAGTCACTATAAATCAGAACTGACTCGATGACACTTAGCAACAATAACAACTCCATTGTACCACAGTTGCTTTCAGTTTTTAATGATTACAAATCCAGTTACCAACTTGTGGCAAGGTCAAACTGTTCTCAATTGGATCTTCAATAGCTGATATTTTGGATAAAATGGCCAGGCCTGTCTTCTGAGTCACTTCTGGACTGACTTGAACCTTAAGCTCTTTTGTTAGCAGCTGAGGGCATTAAAGATTCTCACCCTTCAGAGAATTTTTGTGCAAAATTAGTTTTCATTTCACTTGGGTAACTACCTAGTAGCGGGATTACTGTGTAGTGTGGTATTGTTTAATTTTATAAACATTACCAAATTGATTTCATGTCACATTTTGGATTGTTATCAGCAATGCTTTGAGAAACTCCAATTGCTCTCCCTGCTTGCTATCACTTAGCATTGTCAGTTTTTGTGTCTTACTCTAGTAAATGTGTAATGGAATCACACTGTGTTTTGATTCATATTTTCCTAATGACTAAAGACATGAATCATCTTTTCATGTGCTTTTTGCCACTTTAATATTTTTGGTAAATTACCTATTAAAATATTTTACCTACTGTCTTTGTCAATGTTCTTTAGAGAATCAAAACTAGAGATATATATGTGTATATGCAGTGAGAGAAAGAGAGAAATTTATTTCAAGGAATTAGTCCATGTGATCATAGAGGCTGGTGAATCCAAAATCTGTAGATCTGGTAGCAGGCAAGCTGGAGACTTCTGCAAGCTTGCATTCCAATATATGTTAAGTCAGGTGATGTGAAAGAGTACAAAGTGGAGAAGGGGGGTTGTTCTGCCAATCTATTTGTATTTGTAGGTAGAACACACTCTTTGGAAGCTTCTTCCTCTTTTTTCTTTAAACTTTTATTGTGATTTGAGTGAGAGTTTACAAAGAAAATTGGTTTTCCATTCAACAATTCATACACATTTTGTTTTGTGACATCGATTGCAATTCCCACCGTGTAACAGTACTCTTCTCACTTCCTCCATGTTTTCTCCTTTCCATTCAATCCTCTTTCCTAAGCCCTCCTAGATTTTGTGCTTTACCCCTGGACAAGCGTTGCCCTTATGATCGCAAATGATTATTGTTCTGGTTTACCTTACAGGGACAAACAGTATAAAATTTTCAGCCAACCTTATCTTGTTTGGCTGAATGTTGAGCCAAAGAGATAAGGAAACTCTCTTTTCAACTGATTGCCTACACTACATTAGATTACATTTGCATGGTGATTATATTAGATTGCATTATAGAAGAGCATCTAGTCTAACGTTTGGCTAAACCACTGGGAATCATAACCTAGCCAATTTGACAAACACAATTAATCATCATACCTACTTCTGGTGTGACGCTGTAGGATAAGCTCTGGACTGCTAACCACAAAGTCGGCAGTTCAAATGCACCAGCTACTTCTCGGAAACCCTATACAGAGTTGATATGAGTTGGAACTGGATTCCACCAGCACATACCAACAACAACAACTTAAAATATATTTTTAAACATTTTATTCTTACTTGGGTGAAGGTTTACAGTGCAGATGAGTTTTTAATTCAGCAATTCATAAACATATTGTTTCATCTCCTTAATTGTAATCTCTGCAAGGTAGCATCACTTCCACTTCCTCATGTGGCTCCCATTTCTGTTCTTCCTTCTTTCCTAACCCTTCTGAACTTTTCCCTTGGGTAAATGCTACCCTTTTGTTCTCAACTGACTGATTATTCTAAGGTATGCATACCTCTTAGAGTAATGTTATTATTTTCCTTACAGATCTATCTATTATTGGACTGAAAATTAAATCATGGAGGTAAATTAAATTCCAGATTAAGGGCTATTGTCTTTAGGGTTCTACAAGTTTCTATTATCTAGTCAGTAAATCCTGAGTTTTATATACTATTATTATTAGTTAAAATCATTTATATGTTCTTGATATATTCTGGATAGACATTCATATTCAGATATATTATTTGCATATATATTGTCACAGTCTGTAGAGTGTTTTATAAATTTCTTATCAATGGTTTGAAAAATGAAAGTTCTTATATTTGATAAAGTTCAATTTATCTAATTCTCTTTTATGAATTATACTTTTGGTGCCTATTTCAAAGAACTTTTTGTCTAATTCAAAGTCAGAAAGGTTTTTCCTATTTTCCTGTAGAAGCTTTACAACTTTACAATTTTGTTGTTCTTGTTGTTATGTGCCATGGAGTCAGTTCCGACTCATAGCGACCCTGTACAGGGTTTCCGATGCTGTAAATCTTTTCCGGAGCAGAAAGCCTCATATTTCTCCCATGGAACAGCTGGTAGTTTTGAACTGCTAACCATGAGATTAGCAGGTCAATTTGTAACCACTTTGCCACCAGAGCTCCTACAATTTAGGTTTATAATATATTTTGAGCTCATTTTTGTATAAGACACAAGGAATAATCAAGATTTCATTCTATTTTTGTGTATAGATATTTAACTGTTCTGAAGTTTTTTGAAAAAAGTGCCCTTCTATATTGAATGGCTTTATACCTTATTTGAAACTCAGTTGACAATTCATGTGTGGGTCGTTTTCTGGATTCTGTTCCATTTATTTATATGTTTAAATTTTCTCTAAACTACACTATTTTAATTGCCATAGCCTTTTAATACATCTGGAAGTTAGGTAGAAAAAATCCTCCAAATTTGTTGTACTCTTTCAAAAAATTTTTTTCTCCTTATTTCTTTGCTTTCCACTGTAAATTTAAAAATAAATACCAATTTCTTAAAAAACAAAAACAAAACCCAAATATACAGGGGACTTGACTGTATTTGCAATGGATCTTCAGATTACTTGGATGAAAATCAACATCTTGATAACACTGAATCACCTCAAGTGAGTATGTCTTTGATTTTTTCCATCTTTGTCATTTCAATATAAAGATTTTACACATATTTTATAAAATTTACTCCTGAGAATTTCATGCTTTTTGCTGCTCTGGTAGAAAATACTTTAAAAATTTTCAGTTTCCAATTGTTCATTGCTAATCCTGGAGTGGCATTTTAGGATAAGCACCTTACCTTAAGGTTGGTTTGAAATGCAAGGCTGGTGGTTCAAGCTCACCAGCTGCTCTTTGAAAACCCTGTGCAGATTCATTATGAGTTGGATCTGACTGGACGGCATTTAACAACAACAACTATATATAGAAATGTAATTGGCTATGCATCCTGCTAAATTTGCTTGTTAGTTCTATGAATGCCTTTTTATTTTCTTGTTTTCTTGTCTTGATGCTCTAGCAGCAAGTCTTTCAGTACAATTTAGAGTAGATATAATTAGAATAGACATCCTAGTTTTGCTCCTGGTCTTAGGGGGAACATGGCAGTCTTTTACCATTAAACATGATGTTAGCTGTAGGTTTTGTCTGGCTGTCCTTTATCAGATTGAGGAAGTTCCCATTTACTACTAGTTTGTTGACAATTTTTTGTTTTGTTTGTAATTAGAATTTGATGTTGGATTTTGCTAAGGGTTCTTTCTGCGCGTATTGAGTTGATCACTTGGCTTTTCTGTTAATTTTGTTGTTGTTGTTAAGTGTCGTCAAGTTGATTCCAACCCATAGCAACCCTGTGTAGGGTTTCCAAGGAGAAGCTGGTGAGCTTGAACCATTGACCTTGCAATTCAAACGACTGCAGTCTGACGCATTAGCCCACAGCACCACCATAGATTGTTGTTGTTGTTGTTGTTAAGTGCCGTCGAGTCGGTTCCGACCCATAGCGACCCTGAATAGGGTTTCCGAGGCTGTAAATCTTTACGGGAGCAGATCGCCTCATCTTTCTCCCGCGGAGCAGCTGGTAGTTTCGAACTGCTGACCATAGATACATACAGTTAATTTAATTGACTGATGTTTGAATGTTGAATGAGACTTGTATTTCTGGAATAAATTTCAGTTGGTCATGAGGTCTCCATTTTAACATTGGATTTGATTTACTAATTTTTTGTGGAGATTTTCTTTCCTGTAATTTGTTTTTCTTATGTCTTTGGTTTGATATTGAGGTAATGCTGGATTGATAAAATTAGTCAGAAAGTGTTCTTTCCTCTTAAATATTTTGGAAATTTTTGTATAGATGGTATTATTTCTTACTTATGAATTATTTTTTTTTATGACAAAAATATAGACATTTAATTTTCTGTTAAAAATTGTCAGTTTACCTGGCAGCAGCTTAAGTGCCATAAACCCTGAAGCTAAAAGAGGGAGGATCTGTGAAGATAATTTTATTGTGGAGTGTTTTGGAAATAATTGGCAAATGCAGCTCAAGTGGATTTATAGGATAACTTTTGCTTATTTTGAAGAGAAATAAACTGATTATTAAGTACACACTTTATGCCAGGCTCACAGTGTGGTATGTTCAGTGTATCTTTTAAACTTGTAAACATCCTAAGAGGTAGGTGGAGTCCTGATAAGTACTGGACTGCTAACCACATGTTAGCATTTCAAACCCAAAAGCTCAGCTTCTCAGAAACCCTACATACAGTCACTAAGCCTAGGAACCAACTTGACAGCACATGACAAGAGGTGGGTACCAAACTGTATTTTTATACACATAATGTGTGAGTTATATATTTTTGCATAACTTCTGCTTCCTCATACCAATATTTTTTACATGTTTATGACTTTGGTTTCATTTTTTGATTGTTCAACGGATTTAATGTTTAGTCTTCATCTAGGTACCTACTGACATGAAAGTTTGGCTCATAGAAACAGACCCTTAATAGTCTCGAGTTTCTAATGCAACTCCTTTCTCAGCAGAATAGTCTCTGCTCTGCAAACCATTTTCTCTAGTGCAGGAAGAAATAACTTTATCTGTCTAGGAAAAAGCCCTCTCCAAGGTAGCCAGCCACACAGCCCAGGAGGTGAGTGAGTCTGTGCATCATAGGTTGTAGAAGCCACACAGGTGGGCAAGGCTGGTGCACTACAGTCACACATATTCTGCCCCCAAGGCTGACCAGGCACTACACTTTGGCCATTTGATTCTCATGCCTGTGCAGACACTGGGGGAAGAAATGAGAGCTGCGGGTGTCCCTCACTAAGATACCCTGGGGGACTCCATGGGACTGGACAACATGCGCCCACACCTGAATCATCCAGTTGTCTGGCTTTGTATTGGGTCAGCACCTTGGGACCTGAGTGCATGTGGGCCCCTGCCATAGGACAGACTGTGTTTGGGCTATGGCAGCCCCAAGCCTTTGGCGATCTCTGGCTCAAAGTACCTGGGCACAGAGTGTCTATAAGGAACTCAATCATTCTCAGGCCTGATGACAAACTGTCCCAGAGCAAAAGAAAGGTATAATTTCCAATGGTTTATTTCCTGATTACCAGAGTACAACCAAATTGAATTTATGATTCTTTACCGTGGTATACTCTTATCATACAAATGTTAAAAGTAACATTTTGGGCTGCTGAATGAGGATGAATGAAGCCGAGATTCACTTCTGCAAATGTTACTAGAAATGCACGGTGTATGTATGGGGCAGGCACAGTATTCCAGAACTTGTTTTATACAGTTTTCTGCCCATTGTATATAAGTGCATGCTATTTACATGGGTTTTCTATTTCTGAAAAAATACCATATCATCCCATTTTCATAAGTCAGGATATGGTGCCGCATAAAATCTAGGTAGTTTTTTCTATATGAACTTGGTCAAGTGATATCGCTACACTTTTATTTTTAAAATATATTAGTGCTCTTTTCTTATTTTGAGGAAAATGTATGGTTGTTAGAGAAAATTAAATAACAAAAATAATCAGTAAATTTGATCATGTAGAGATGTTTAGTCTTAATTTCAGAGTCCTTGTGGCATGCTGTAGGATAAGCACTGGAATGCTAACTGAAAGATTGGCATTTCAAACCCACCAGCCACTCCTTGGAAACTCTATACAAGGTTGCTGTGAGTTGCAATAAACTTGATGACACTTAAAAAGTCTTATTTCTAGGAGCTGTTAGATAATATTTGGAGATATTAAAGTTGGAACAATTTTTAGTTCCCCTATGTTTCAGGCATTAGAGATAAGCTTTCATAATGTCACCCAGAGGTAAGGATAGTATATAGAAAGCAAAGAATGTGACTCCTGACCTTTAAGTTCCAAAGTCAGCTCTTAAAAGCTAAAGACAAAAACACTGATTTGAAGACTAAATAAAAAAGCTACTAGACATCATTGGAAGATTCAGCAAAGTGACAAGATATAAGAACAACATACAAAAATCAGTTGGATTCCTCTATACTAAAAATGCCAGCGCTGAAAAGGATGTTAGGAAAGCAATATCATTTACAATAGTCGTCCAAAGGAAGAAATATTTAGGAATAAATGTAACCAGAGAAACAAAGCAT
>NW_006408695.1:4124151-4161758 GCF_000296735.1 Chrysochloris asiatica | reverse complement strand
TGGTTGTTCTTGTGCATATGGCCTCTCTTCTTATCAGCTGGATGCTTCACTCTCCACTCTAGTCCTCTGTGGCTATGTCACTAACTCTGGGCCCAAGAGTCCCCAGGTCTTGCCACACTGCTGGTCAACCAGGTCTTCACCTGGGTTCACAGAAGTCTATTGAACATTGTAGGTCTTAGCTTGCAGCTTCATTGCTGTTTTTACCTCACTTCCCCTTATTGGTGATGAGTGTGGTCACCAATCACAGTGTGTATTCCCATTGAGTCTTAGTTTTGGAAGGGGGTTTACACTGAGGGGACCTGACCACTTGCCCTGATGTCTCCTGGGCAAGCAACTTTCTTGTTCTTGTAGTAATAGTCGGTCTGCCTATGTTGCTTTGTATTTTTCCTGTAGGTCTTTCTTTCAAGAAGTATGTTCTGTTCTTCTAGTTGCTCCAGGCTAGTCTGCTCATCCTTTAAAGTGGAAATTTCCCACCTCTGAAGATTCTGGATGCTGTTCAGGAGACCACCTATAGTCTTATGTAATGCAGAGGCTCCTCAAGAAGCCTCCTTTACTGGGCACATTGTTGCCACATTTTAGGTATTCTAATCAGTTATAGGCAGAAGATGAACTTATAAGCTTTCTATGGTGATGTTGCTGGCTATTCCTTTCTCTTTCCCTCCAGTGTACATTGACAGGGAAATGCTGGGGGTTCCAGTCAGACTCAGACATGGACATGGAATGAGGGGTAACATTGCTGATGTCAGATGGATCTTGGTTGAAAGTAGACAATACCAGAAAAAAAGGTTTCCCTGAGCTTTATTGACTATGCAAAGACATGACTGTGTAGATCATGACAAGCTATGAACAACATTGAGATGAAAGGGTATTCCAGAACACTTCATTATATTCATGAGGAACCTGTACCTGTACCAGGAGGTAAAATAAGGGACAGTGAATGGTTTAACATCAGGACAGGTGTGCACTAGAGTTGTATTCTTTCACCATACTTATTTAATATATATGCTGAGGAAACAATAGGAAAAACTGGATTATATGAAGAAGAATGTGGAATCAGGATTGGGGGAAGGAAGACTCATTCAAAACCTGTTCAAGAGGAAGGATGTCAGTGGGCCTGGCCAAAGCCATGGTATTTTCGGTAACCTTATAGGCTTGTGAAAATTGGACAGTGAATAAGGAAGACAGTAGAAGAATTGATACATTTGAGTTACAGTGTTGGAGAAGAATATTGAAAGTACCATGGATTGTCAGAAGAACAAATAAATTTATGTTGGAAGAAGCACAGCCATGTACTCTTTAAAAGCCAGGATGGCAAGACTTTGTCTCTCCTACTTCAGACATATTATCAAGAAGGACCAGTCCTTGAAGAAGGACATCAGGCTTGATAAAGTGGAGAATGGACAAAAAGGAGAACTACACCTAATGGGATGGATTGACACAGTGGAAGCAGCAATGGTCTCAAGTGTAACAATGCCAGGATGGTGCAGGACTAGGCAGTGTTTCGTTCTGTGGTGCATAGGGTCACTGTGATCAGAACCGACTAGATAGCTCCTAACAGCAACAACAACAATGCAGATCTGTATAGCTCACCTTTGGCATAGGTTGTCCTATTCAACTGTGCTTCATTTTTAAAGCCTTTCAAGCATTACCGTTTGAAAAATATCTCCTTTCATTATGCTTTCTGTCTGAATTATAGGTCTGAACTTTCAAACTATAAGAGGTAAAACTAAGTTCCACAAAGTTACAGTGGATGCGACATCTTCTTTAAATTGTATTAGGTGCATTAGACCTGCCTAACTAAATTCTGTTGTTCTTTATTGAGTTTGGAAATGCATTCAGTTCTAGAACTAAGGAAAGAACTATAGAATGGCTAGCTCTTATCATCAGCCCTTTTTCCCTCTGACCTTGAATTCCAGATGCTTATTTTAATCTACAAAGATCTAAAACATCTCCATTTAAAATCCTCTCTTAAAGAGAATTTATACTTGGCTGTATCTTTTTTGCTTTTTTATATCAATTTGCCTGCCTTCTAACATCCCAAGCTTTCCCTTACAGAAATCATCCTTTCCCCAGTTTTAATAGTCTTGCTTCGTTTACCCAAGGCAAACATTAATGCATGTACTCTGTTGGGAGTTACAGTCTCAGGGCAGAGAAACAAGAATGAGGAAAAGAGGAAAAGAAGGTAAGAAATGCAAAGTAGAGCATTACTGGACTGGTCACATATTCATAAAATGCACAAGGTGTGGCTCAATTATATGGGTCATCTTTGGAAAAAGAGGGGAAGAAGGTATTTGCCTGCTCCTTCTTATCACCTGCCACTCTGTAGTCAAATTTCCCATTGTAGATTGCTTAATCCTTTGCATTCCCTTGCATCACCTTTATCCTTTAAAGCAATTGTCCTCTAGTAAGTTAGTTCCCATCCTGTATGATATAACACCTTATCAAAGTCCATTAATAGTGGATGAGCTAGCACCTTTGTGGCTTTATTAGTAAGCGCCTTACTGCTGAGCTACTCAGACTTTGGCCACAGCGTGCAAAAAGGAGACCATGCTAAACAGATGAGGAGATATTGGAAATGACAATGAAATCCCAAACTCTAAATGAGCAAGTAGCTAATTGTCTAGGAGACAAGTGGGGCATATTGAATCTGAAAGACATTTTTACTGTGCCCAATGTGGAGACAAACTAACAGAAAATATAGTGAAACATGGTGTCCAGGCTTGGAATAAGTGTTTATTTGGTGAAATCATATGTTTTAAATGTTAATATTTAATGCTTAGAGGTGAGGTATGGGCAGATAGGTTTGGTTAAAAATATATGCAATTGTCAGACTCAGCGCTCATGACTTCAAAATGTTCACTGTGGGAGATTCCCTAAATGAATAAAGTTAAGTAACACTAGCTCTACATCAAACAGGACTCTCTCATACCTCAACCCCATTCAGTGACTGCCAGAAGCAATGGCAATAACCACTGTACTAAGAATTGTTGTTGTTGTTAAGTGCCGTTGAGTCGGTTCTGACCCATAGCGACCCTGTATAGGGTTTCCGAGGAGCGATTGGTGAGTTTGAAATGGTGACCATGTGGTCGAGTGTTTATCCTACAGCACCACACCAGGACTCTATACAAGGAATACCTGCTTAAAACAAGGTGTGGAGGCTCTGTTGCACTCAATGAAGCACTGGGACAACAGGAATACAGGTTCAAAGAGGAACTGTATGTTTTAAAAGGTCTTAATAAGCTGTGTGAGAGGGCAAAAACAAAAACAACTAAAGAATGACGGAGACCACTACAAATTTCTAAGTTTTGTAAAAAGGCAAGAAAGTCACTCTCTGAAATTAAGAGTATGCACAAATGGATTCTCCCCACCTGCAACTACTATGCTTGTCTTAATAGAGCTAATGATAATGGTATTTCATACTCACCTTTTTAAGCTGTAGACTCTGCGTAAAGAGACTTGAACACTGGCAGGGCTAAAAGATGTGGACTTTTTTTTCTCCTCTCTCTATTGTCTTTTACTCAGATACCTTGGATATTTGATTAGGTCTGGGTATCACCTATATATGTCTGTATGCTTTAGGATTTGAGTATACTGGACAGCTATTCTAGGCGCAGAAGATTTGCTTGTGTTTTCTATATTTTTGAGGTATAGAACAGGCATGTGATAACATTTTTAGATGTTTAATTGGATTAATTTAATTTATAAAGTGCTTAACAAACCACACCCATATCAGTGGTGAAGAGCTCAGCTGGGGTGATAAGGGAACTCTGGCTCTGCCCAACCTTCTAAATGAAAACCTCACCTTGGACTGAGATGCAAGAGGAAAAGTACAGATTCCCCGCCCCCCCCGCCCCCAAAATATAACTTCTTCTTATGTGTGTGTTTTAACATTTTATTGTGAATTGGATAAAGTTTATAGAGCAGATCAATGTTTGATAAAAAAAAATCATTCACATTTTGTTTCATTTCATTGACTGGAATCCCACAATGTAGCACCATTTATCCCACTTCTTCCCTATGTTTCCTGTTTGTATTCCTCATTCTATCCCAATCCTTCTAAACTTTGTCCTTGTGTAAATGCCACCCTTTGGATCTCTAATGTTTGATTATTTTAAGGGTTTGTACCTTACAAGGGTTATTGTCTTTCTTAAAGACTTGTCTAATGTTTGGCTGAAAATTGAGCCATGGGAGTGAGTTCATTTCAGAACTGAAGGGTGACTAACAGGCATCATCTTGGGGGATTCACCAGACTCTATCTGACCAATAAATCTTGTCTTTTGTTTAAATGATTTTAAGGTTTGTTCATAATTTGCCCCCACTCTATCCATAACCTTCTAATAGGATCCTTTTCAGAGAAAAAGATAGTGGTAGCTGGACACCATCTAGTTCTTCCAGCACCATCTTGTTCTTCTGATGATAAATACCATTTGATGGGAAAGGAAGTTCATATGTGGATTTCAAAGCCTCCATGATAATTTGATACGGTTCTTGTTGTTCAAATTTGGAAAATTCAAAGTTGCATTTTTTGAGTATCTTTACTGTGAAATTTGAACTCATTGTACCAAATAGAGGATGATGTGAATGGATGTATTTTGAGATTGGGTTTAGAATAACAAGGCAATGTTTGGCCTAGCCTATGATAAAAATTACTCTTTTTACTGATTTGAATATTTTAAAGGCAAAAGACAAATTGCTTACATTAGACCCAGGAATATACACCAAAAAACAGGTTGCTTTATACTGAGGTTTATACCTCATGATGGTGTGAAATGGATGGTCTCTTCTGCCAAGAGGAACAGTCAGCCTGCCTCCAGGAGGCATAGAATAGAGACCACACAGTGGTTACTAAGCTGCCCTACCTTACAAGTTTAATCATGAACAATATCTATTTGAGTTCATAAAATCTTGCAATATAACCAGATTGAGGTTATTATCTGCAATTTCTAAAAGAGAAAAAGAAGACACAGAGAATAGGATTTGTCCAAAGTCATATGTCTACTCTGGTTACTATTTGACATTTATGTTACTAACAAGAATTTGAAATGGGAGACAGACCAGGTTCAGAGACTTTCAGACAGGATTTGACAATATGGGCACACAGGACACTTCTGGAAGGTGTAAAATTCAGTTGTAAGTTCAGATGTGATGATTATTGGGGTAATCTATAGGGTGCAATCTGTCCAATACATATTCTGGACTCCTCCTTTGAGTTCTATATTTGAAAAATGCATGGAGACAGAGGAAGTCTCTGAAAAAGTTCATCATCCAGATAGTGCTGGAAGATGATGATGCACCTATAACAGAAAGTTATGCGCATTCAGTGCTGTAAGAGAGGTCCAAAGTATTAAAGTTGTCTTGATTATATTGTGTGAGCACTTCTAAATTGGGGTGACCAAAGCAAATTTTTGAAAGAAATGTCATTCAAGTTTTTTTTTTAAATGTCAACCATT
The DNA here is from genome assembly GCF_000296735.1 of Chrysochloris asiatica. Taxonomy (NCBI): domain Eukaryota; kingdom Metazoa; phylum Chordata; class Mammalia; order Afrosoricida; family Chrysochloridae; genus Chrysochloris; species Chrysochloris asiatica. The sequence goes on along the minus strand of NW_006408695.1, from coordinate 4,156,308 downwards.
CTTACATGTACCTTCCAGACACACCACACTACCCATGTTGCACAACTAACTATAACCACAATCCATTTCCAAATATGTTTCCTCACTTTCTCTGTCCTCTTATCCCATTTTTTCCCTTGTGTACTCTTCTTTTTTTTTATTTATGGGAAAATTTCCAATGAGATAATAAGTGTACATCCTTTCCCTTCCTGTATATGGGAAAAAAAGAATAAGAAATCAGTTTATTTTCACTTTTTTTTTTTCCCTTCCTTTTCTTTTTAACTGTCTTCCCCGTGTTCCCTATTACCCAAGTCAACACATTTCTACTGTCTACCTAGTAAATGATTCTCCCTTCCCTCTAATCACTGGTAGCCATATAGAATGTTTATTATAGAACAAAAATACTTTCTTGACTTTTTACAGTAGTGGTCTCATACAATATCTGTTCCTTTGTGATTAATTTTAAACTGCAAAATGTCTTGCAGATTCCTCCATGTTATGTGGTATTTGCAGAGTCATAGCTATTCTTCAGTGTTCTATAATATTCCATTGTGGGTACGTACCAAAGTTTGTTCAACCATTCCTCTGTGGATGGGTATCTAGGCTGTTTCATCATTTTGCTATTGTGAATAATGCTGCAATATACATGGGTGTGCAAATATCTATTTGTGTCATGGATATTATTTCTTGAGGATATAAACCAAGTAGATAGATTTCTGAATCATGTGGTATTCTTACTGCCAATTTTCTGAGACAGTACCATACCATTTTCCACAATGGCTACACCATTTTACAATTCCATCATCAGTGTAGGAGGGTCCCATAGTCTCCACACCCTCTCCAGAATTTGTTGGTTCCTATTCTTCAGAACTTTGGTATTCATGATGGGGTAAGATGATATCTTATTATTATTTTGTTTTGTATCTCTCTAGTTGGTAGTGATCATGAGCATTTATTCATATATTTATTGGCTGCTTGAAAGTTTTCTTTGGTAAAGTGTCTGTTTATGTCCTCTGCCCATTTTAAAATTGGATTATTTGTGCTCTTCTTATTGAAGTGCTTAAGTGTTCTATAAATTTTATAGAGTAGTTCCTTGTCTGATATGTCATTACCACATTTCCCCCCCCAGTTTGTGGGCTCTCTTGCTGAAATATTTTGATGTACGTTAAGTGTTTACTTTTTAGGAGGTTCCAGTCATCTGTTTTGTATTCTGCTGTTTGTGTGTCTGCAGTGGTATTTGATAGTGTATTTATGCCATAAAAAAGAGGTGCTAAGGTGGTCCCTACTTTTTCATAGATGATCTTTGTAGTTCTAGGTCTTACATTTAAGTCTTTAATCCATGTTTGTTTTTTTATATGGAGATAATGGATTTTGTTTCATTCTTCTGCAAATGGATTTCCAGTTTTGCCAGTACCATTTGTTGAAGAGACTATCTCTTCCTCATTTAATGTGTTCTGTTCCTTTGTGAAAGATCAACTGAGCACAGATGGATGGATTTATTTCTGGGTTCTCAATTCTTTACCATTGATCTATGTGTCTTTTATTGTACCAGTACCAGGCTGTTTTAATTACTGTGGCTGTGTATTAGGTTTGGGGATTCTCATTCAAGTTTTTGGCTTTGAAAATTTCCCCTCTTTCCAAAGTTAATTCTTCTGAAGCTTTCTTATTGCCATCTGCATCAGCTTCTTAAGCTGTGGTCAAACTTATGAATACAGTGTGGATTCCTTTAAATTACCCCAAGATTTATTTAGTTGCTAACAGCCCTTATTTATTCATTCATAAAATATGGGTTTGAGATGGCATTTTAGGAGATGGTTTAAGGAGATGAGGGTGCAATGACTGCCACCATAACAAAAATTCAGCCTTTATATCAAGGGAGTTTATAGTTCACTGAAAAATACTGACAAAAAACTATCTGTGGAACCACATGGTTATTACCCACTTCGCTGTGATGTGGGGGAGGGGGGAAAGAGAGGAAGAGGTTAGCTGTGCTATTTTGGTGCCTGGATTGAGCTGGGTTTGGCTCCAGACCTACAGAACCCACAGAGCCACCAGATCAGCATTAGTCTAAAAGAAATCCTCATAACTAGTCATTCTGTACCCTGCTGCCCTGTGGTACTAACAGACACTGAAATTAGCTCCACCAAATGTCTCCACGAACTACTGGATTGAGTGCCCTCAACATAAATAACAACTAGGCCTATAGGAACTTCATCTAGGGCCAGGAACTCCACTGCTACATCCCTCCTCCACCCATTTCGTAAGCTCCTTGGCTGGCAGGAGATGCTCAGAGTTTCTCCAAACTGGGTCCAACAGTTACATTGTTTTTCCCCACCCCTTCATTGTTTTATTGTTTTTGTTTGATTATTCTTTCTTCTTCTCTTTTCATCCCCTTGAATTTTATCCTTTTTATCTCTGCTTTCATTTTTCTTTTACTGTACTTGTCACTTTCACTATCTTTTGATATTTCTTTATTATTCTCTACTCTCTTTCTCTTTACATCTTCACGTTCCCTGGTTTCTGGTTTTCTAAGTTTTCTTTTTTAAAAAATACTTGCTTCCTTTAATTTTCTGTTTTATTTTTTTCTTCAATCACTCCATTTTCCCATTCCTCTTTTTTTCTTTTAAGTTATTGTATTCTACTTTTTCTTCTTGCTGCCTATTTTTAGTTTTCTCTCTTTTATTATTATTTTTTAATTTTCATTGTTTGTTTATTTTATTTTATTCATTTATTTTTTTTGTGTGTGTGTGTGGTTTACTCTTGCCCAAATTACAGGAGACAGTAACTGTGCACCATATAGTAAAGCTACAAGCACACCTTCTGTAGCTCCACCCACTGGACAAGCACCAATACCAATTCCTATACTACCTGATCAATGATAGATATTAGCTTACACCAGCCAAACCTACCCTTAACTGAGGTGCATGAGTGATGAGCAGAAAATTGTGCAAACACTTCCATTTTCCAACTAGACCAACTGGTAACAGTTGGGGAGAGCCTAAGAACACATCAACATACAATCATCAATTAAATACAAATAAAACAACACCACAGTGTTTTGAGATAGCAGACAATTGTAGCTCAGATGAAGAAGCACAAGAGAATTGCTCAAACAAATAGCCAAGGTACAGAGCCAGAAAATGTTTCTGAGGAAGAAAAGAAAAAAGAAAATAGCTAACTGAAAATAATGGAAAAAGATTGATATTTAAGTACCTTCAAAAGACTGACAGAAAGATCAAGGAAAGCAAGAACATATAAAAAAACTTCAGAAGAATTCAGGAAAACACTACAAGAGTAAACAGACAAATTAAATGCAAATTTTGAAACAATATGAAACCTGCAATTAGAAACCCAGATAATTAATACTAAGATTTCAGAAATGAATGGACAATATATTGAAAGAGCAAAAGAGTACATTCAAAACAATGGAAGTCTGAATTAGTGAGCTTGGAGCTAAGTCTCTCAGTACTAGGGTGCTAGAGCAATCAGAAAAAGGAATGAAAAAATTCAAAGAAAGCTTAAGAGTTATGTGGGATACCATGAAGAGCTTGAAGGTGATCAAATTCCAGAACAAGAACAGACAATAAAAAGCACAGAGAAAATCGTCAAAGAGTTGGTGGAAAAAATTTCCCTAGTATCATGAATTATGAGAAGATCAGCATACAAGAAGTTGAATAAATCTCAAACAGAATAGATCCAAAAAGAAAATCACCAAGATATATCGTAATCGAATTTTCCAAAACCAAAGATGAGGAAAGAATCCTGAGACCAGTGTTCAAAAAACAAAAAGTTACCTAAAAAGGAGAACCAATACGACTAAGGTTTGAATTCTCAGCAGAAAATCATGCAGGCAAGAAGGCAATGGGATGACAAATACAAAACTTTGAAAGAAAAATGTTGCCAACCAGGAATCATATACCCAGCAAAGCTGTCCCTCAAATACAATGGTGGAATTAGGACTTTTCCAGATAAATAGAAATACAAGGAATATTTAATAATCAGGCCAACTTTACAAAAAAGTTGCAAAATGGTACAAATGGAATATCTGTACTAAGGGTAGTCTTTGGACTGAGAACCAACAATAGTAAACAACAAGCTGAGGTTAACATACATGACAACACCACCCAGAACTCATTTCAGATATAAAAGTATTTAAAGTAAAACAAACCGATAAGATTGAAAATAGGGAACCAGAGATATCAATTTAAAATGAAGTCAAGTACAAGGAAAAAGAGAAAATTGTGTAAATACAGAACTTTCAAATAGTGAAGAATTCAAGCAGCTTTCATGGTAAACAGACTGTTTTAAATGGAGAAAATTAATAAATTACAGGGTAATCGCAAAGAAAATTAATATAGCTTTACATCAAAATCAAAAAGAAGAAAATCAGAAAGATTTAGTAAACATGAAAATGAATCTAAAAACCACAACATGAACTCAGTGCAGAAAATTATGTGGAACAACAAACCAGTAGCACCACAAAAAACACACAGCAAAATCACAGCAGTCTAGTCACACCTATCAATAATTCCACTGAATATAAGTGGACTGAATGCACTAGTCAAGAGATTTAAAGTAGCATCATGGATAGGAATACAGGATCCTCCAATATGCTGTGTAAAAGAGACACATTTTATACCCAATGACAGAAATAGATTAAAACTAAAGGATGGAAAAATATATCAAACTAGCAGCAATAAAAAACAAGTAGGAGTGACTATTTTAATGTCTGATAAAATAGACTTTAACACAAAGATCAGCATAACAGACAAAGAAGGACGTTATATCATGAAGACTGAAACAAGACGTCATAATCTTAATAAACATGTATGCCTCCAATGAAAGAGCCTCAAAATACATAAATCAAATTCTGATAGAACTGAAGAAAGAAATAGACAATTCTACAATAATAATTGTCATTGTTGTCTGGTGTCATTGAGATAGCACTGACTCATATCAACCTTATGCACAACAGAATAAAATACTGCATGATCCTGCGCCAACTTCACAATCCTTGCTATGTTTGAGCCCATTGCTTCTGCCTTTGTGCCAAATGACATCTATGTTCTTGAACACTTTACAGAGTTCTTGAGCAGCATTTGCGTCATGCAATATATTACTTGATTTCTTGATTACTGCTTCAATGAGTGTTGATGGTTGATCCAAGCAAAATGAAATCTTTGAAAAATTCAATCTTTTCTCCATTTATCATAATGTTTATTGCTCCAGTGGTGAAAATTTTTGTTTTCCTTATATTGAGGTTCAACCCATACCAAAGTCTGTGGTCTTTGATCTTCAACAGTATTTTAAGTCCTCTTCACTTTCAGCAAGCAAGGTTGGATTATTTGCATAGCACAGATTGTTAATGAGTCTTCCTGCAATCCTTATACTACACTTTTCTTCATATAATCCAGCTTCTTAGATAATTTATTCAGCAGATTGAATAAGTAGGGTGAAAGAACACAACCCTGGTATACACTTTTCCTAATTTTAAACATTCAGTGTTCCCTTGTTCTGTTCAAACAACTGCCTCTTGGTCTATGTACAGGTTCCTCATGAACACAATTAAGTGTTCTGCAATACTCCTTCTCTGCAATGCTGTTCATAGTTTGTCATGATCCACACAATCGAAAGCCTTTGTATAGTCAATAAAGCACAGGTAAATATCTCTCTGGAATTCTTTGCGTTCAGACAAGATCCATCTGACATCAGCAATAATATCCTTGTTCCATGTCCTCTTCTGAATCTTCCTTGAACTTCTGGAAGTTATCTGTCAATGAGTGTTTTGTAGCCATTTTTAAATTATCTTTAGCAAAATTTTACTTTCATTCGATATTAATGATATTGTCCAATGACTTCTGCATTCCATTGGGTCACCTCTCTTTTGAATTGACACAAATATGGATATATTCCAGCCAAATGGCCAGGTAGTTGTCTTCCAAATTTGTTAGCACAGATGAGTGAGTGCCTCCAGTGCTGTATCAGTTTGGTGAAAGATGTAAATTTGCATTCCATCAATTCCCGGTGCCTTGTTCTTTGCCAAGGCCTTCAATGTAACTTGGACTTCTTCATCATTCAATATCATTGACTTGTGATCATATGCTACCTCTTCAAATGGTTGAATATTGACTATTTCTTCTTGTACAGCAACTCTGTATATTTCTTCCATCTTCTTTTGATGTTTTCTCCATCATTCACTATTTTGTCCATAGAATCCTTCAATATGCAAGTTGAAGCTGGAAATTTTTCTTCAGTTCCCTCAGCTTTAGAAACACTGAATGTGTTCTTCTCTTTTGGCTCTAACTCCAGGTCTTCGTACATTTCATTATACTATTTGGCTTTGTCTTCTCAAGCTGACCTTTGAAATTTTCTATTAATCACTTAAACCTCCTCATTTATTTAATTCGCTTTTGCATCTCTATGCTGGATATCAAGTCTCAGAGTCTCTTCTGAAGTCTCTTTTGATCTTTTCCTTCTTTCCAGTCATCTTAATGATCTTTTGCTTTCTTCCTGAATGATGTCCTTGATGCCATCCCACAACTCTTGTGGTCTTCGGTCTTTTTGTTGTTGTTATTAGGTGCCATTGGTACTGACTCATAGTGACCCTATGGACAACAGAATGAAGTACTTCGGTCTTTGGTGTCTGATGTATCAAGTCTTTTCTTCAAATGATCTCTACATTCAAGTGAGATATGCTCAAGATCATATTTTGGCTTTCATTGACTTGCTGTACCTTTCTTCAGTTTCAGCCAGAACTTGCATAAAACCAATTGATGATCTGTTCCACTCTCTGCCACTGGCCTTGTTTTGACTAATGAGATGGGGTTTTTCTACTGTCCCTTTCTACAGATGTAGTCAATTTTATTTCTGTGTATTTCATCTGGTGAGGTGCATGTATGCAGTCATATTTTATATTATTTAAAAAAGGTATTTGTGATGAAGAAGTCATTGGTCTTGCAAAATTCTAACATGCCAACTCCAATGTCATTTATATTACTAAGGTCATATTTTCCAATTACTGATTCTTCCTCTTTGTTTACAAACTTTGTATCCCAATCACCAGTAATTATCAATACATCTTGATTGCATGTTTGGTCAATTTCAGACTAAAGAAGTTGGTAGAATTTTTCAACCTCATCATCATTTGCTTTAATGATTAGTGCATACATTTAAATAATAGTGGTATTAAGTGGTGGTCCTTGTAGGCGTATGAATATTATCGTATCACAGACAGCTTTTTACTTCAAGACAGAGCTAGATATATTCCTTTTCATGATAAATGTGACACCACTCCTCTACATTTTGTCACTCCTGGCATAGTAAACCATGTGACTCTCATTCAAAATGGCCAATACCAGTCCATTTCAGCTCATGAATGCCTAAGGTATTGATGTTAAATGTTCATTTTAGTTTTTACAAATTCTAGTTTTCCTAGATTCATACTTTACATAAGAATAGTAGGAGATTTAATACACAACTTTTAATAAAGAACAGAAAAACTAAAAAGGAAACTCAATAAAGACACCAAAGAACTGAACAGTGAAATTGACCAACTTGACCTCACTAACATATGTTGTTGTAAAGTGCTGTCGAGTCAATTATGACCCATAGCCACCCTGTATAGGGTTTCTGAGGAGCAGCTGGTTAGTTTGAACTGCCGACCTTGAAGTTCAAACAGCTTTGCAGTTTGGCACATTAACCCACAGTGCCACACCAGGAGAGTGCTCAACCCAACAACAGTACAATATACATTTGTTTCCAGTGCATTCTTTTTCAGAATAGAACATAGGCCACAAAGCAAACCTCAATAATTAAAATAAAATCAAAATATTTCAAAGCATCTTCTCAGATAACATTGCTATAAAATTAAAAATCAAGAATAGGAAGATCAAGCTAAATCAATCAAATACATGGAATTGAATAACATTTGCTTAAAAGCTACTAGGTAATTGAACAAATAAAAATATTCCTTAAATAAAAGGGGAATGAAAACATAGTATGCCAAAACCTTTGGGTCACAGCAAAAGCAGTGATCAGAGGACAATTTGTAGCAATAAGTGCACATATCCAAATTGAAGAAAGAACCAAAATCAACACTTTAGCCTAACATTGCCTCAATTTAAAAAATAGCAGAAAGTAAGTCCACTGCTGCTAGGAGAACAGTAATAATATGAAATAGAAAAAAAGAAAAACCAGAAACAGAAAACAAAACAAAACAAAAAACAATAGAAAGAGTCAATTAGAGTGGTTCTTTGAAAGGATTAATAAAATTGACTATTCATTAGTAAATCTAGCAAAATAAAAGAAGAAGATATAAGTAGCACAGTTAAGAAAAGATCCGTGTGATGTTACAATGGAACCAATGGAAATAAAAAGGATAATAACAGAATACTATGAAGACTTGGACTCTATCAAATTTGAAAATCTAGAAGAAACTGATAAATTTTTAAAAATTCATGACCTACCTAAGCTAACACAGACTGAAGTAGAGAAATTGAACAATCCTATAATAAGAGAAGAATCACAACAAAAAGGGCTAGGCCCAGATGGCTTTACTGGTTATTTCTACCATATATTCAGAAAAGAGCTGACACCAATTCTACTCAAACTATTCCAGATTATAGAGAAAGATGTAAAACTCCCAAATTCATTTCATGAAGCAAGCATAACACTGATAGCAAAACCAGGCAAATACATCACTAGAAAAGATAATTATGGACACCTATCCCTCATGGACATAGATTTAAAAAATCTCAATAAAATCCTCTCCATATAATCCAACAATATATCATATCAAGTATGCAGGGATGGTTCAACACTAGAAAAACCATCAATATAATCCACTACAAAAATGAAACATGAAAACAATCATATGATCATATCAATGGATAGAGAAAAGGCATTTAACAAAATTCAACACTCATTCTTGATAAAAGCACTCAAGAAAGTAGGAGTTAAAGGGCATAAAAAAGGACATATACATAAATAAGGACATAATTTAACAGAAATAAGGACAAATACACAAAATCAACAGCCAATATCACTCTCAACAGTGAGCAATTGAAGTCATTCCTCTTGATAACAGGAACCAAACAAGGATGCACTTTACCACCACTCCTACTCAATATCATGTTGGATGTCTTAGCGAGAGGTTTAAGGCAAGAAAGGGAAATTAAAGACATCCAACTTGGCAAAGAAGAAGTAACAAATCACTGTTTGCAGATGAGATGGTCCTATACTTTTTTTCCAAAGATTGCAAGAAAACTATTAGAGCTCATTGATAGATTTGACAAAATAGTAGGGTACAAGATGAACATACAAAAATCAGTTGTATTCTTTTACACTAATAAAGAGAACTTTGAAAAGGAAATCTGGAAAACAATATCATTTATAATAGCCACCTCCAAGATAAAATACTTGAGGAAAAAAATCTCACCTGTGAAACAAAAGACCTAAACAAAGGAAACTACAGAACACTACTACAAGAAACCAATAGAGACCTGCAGAAATGGAGGAATATACTATGTTCATGGATAGAAAGACAATATTCTGAAAATACCAATACTAACCAAAGCAATCTATGGATATAATGCAATCCCAATCCAGATTCCAGCATCACTCTTTATAGAGATAGAAAAATGAATCACTGACTTTATATGGAAAGGAAAGAGATCAGGGATAAGCAAAACATTATTTTAAAAGAATAAAGTAGGAGACCTTTCACTTCTTGATCTCAAAACCTGCTACATAGCATAGTAGTCAAAACAACCTGGTCCTGGTATCAGAAAAGATATATATATATTAATGGAACCAAATTGAGAATCCAGAAATAAATCCATCTACCTCAAGTCAGTTGAAATTCCATAAAGGGACAAAATGCATTAAATGGGGAAGAGATAGTCTCTTCAACAAATGCTGTTGGCAAAACTGAAAGTTCATTTCCAGAAAAATGGAGCAAGACCCATATCTGACACCATATCTGACATCAGCATTGATAAAAGACCTAAATCTAAAGCACAGAACCATAAAGATCACCATTAAAAAATACCTACAAACAGGGGCTTTGATATAGGGTATAAGTACACTAACGTAATTAAAAATACACTAACAGGAGACAAAATACATGACCGGACCTCCTAAAATTTAGACAGATATGTGCAGTAGAACATTTCACCAAAAGAGTAAAAAGAGAACCCACAGACTGGGAAAAAAATGTTTGGCAATGACATATTAAACAAAGGACTACTCTCTAAAATTTATAGAACGCTTCAACACCTCAATAAGAAGACAAATAATCCAGTTAAAACTGGACAGAGGACATGAACAGACACTTTGCCAAAGAAGACATTCAGGCGGTCAACAAAAAAACATGAAGAAATGCTCATGATCATTAGCCATTGTTGTTGTTGTTGTTAAATGCCATTGAGGTAGTACCAACTCATAGTGACCCTATTTAGGGTTTCTGAGGAGTGACTGGTGAGCTTGAAACACCGTCCTTGTGGTTCAAAGCAACCTTGCAGTCCAGTGCATTAACCCACAGCACCATAGTAATGAGATATCCTCTCACCCCAGCATTAAAAGCAAAGTTCAGAAAAACAGAAAACAACAAATGCTGGTGAGGGTGTGTAGAGTCTGGGACCCTCATACACTGCTAGTGGGAAGGTAAAATGGTGCACGCACTATGGAAAAGAGTATAGCGGATTCTCAAAAAGTTGGAACTAGAAATACAATATGGTAATATGACCCAGCGATCACTCTACTGGGTATATAACCTCAGGAAATAAGAGTTGTGACATGACTAGATGTATGCACATCCACATTCATTGCAACACTATTCACAACAGCAAAAAGGTGGAGACAATTTAAATGTCCATCAACAGAACAATGGTTAACCAAACTTTGGTACATACACACAATGGAATACTATGTTAACATTTAAGAATAATAAATGTCTGACAACATGGATGAACCTGGAGGACATTACACTGAGTGAAACTTGTCAATCACAGAAAGACAAATATTGTATGAGACCACTGTTGTAAAAAGTTAAGAAAAGGTTTCCTTGATAAAAAAAAAAAAAAAAAAAAAATCTATAATGCTTATAGCAGGAGGGGGTTGTGAAATTGGGATTATTCACTGGCTAGAGGGTTGTTGTTTTTAAGTACTGTAAAATTGGTTCTGACCCACAGTGACCCTGTGTAGGGTTTCTAAGGAGTGTCTGGTGAGCTTGAACAGCCAAACTTGGAGTTCAAATGGCTTTGCAGTCTGGTGCATTAATACACAGTGCCATACCAGGCTAGAGGGTAGGAACATGTTAATATGGGTGACAGGGCAGGCAATATACAACAAGAGGGTAGTTAGCAGAGGAAAGAAGGTAGCCAGGAGACTCTGGGGTGAATGCAAATGTTAGAGTGAATAGAGGGGATTGGATCATTGTAATGAAGTAAAGCATATAATTTGTTGAATGTAAAACTGATTAGCTGCTTTGTAAACCTTCACTCTAATAATAATATAAAGTGTTTTTTTGTTGTTGTTGTTGATTTTTAATCTGTGCTTGTAACACAGTACGTGGCAAATGCTCTGAAAAGGGTTGGTATAGTGACTTTGAAGTCACATAAAATTGTTACTCAATCAGACTTTGGAGGTCAGGGAAGGCATCCAGGGAAAAGTGATATCTCAATTTACACCTGAAAGGTGAATGAGAGTTGGCCAGCTAAATGGGCTGGAGAGATTAGAAATATATTATCATTTATAGCTAAAAGGAGACATCGGGTAATGTAAATACTAAAGCATTCAACTGCCACGTGAAAAGTTGGTGGTTTGAATCTACGTAGAGGTACCATGGAAAACAGTTCTGGTGATCTGCTTCCAAAAGTCACAGTGTTGAAAACACTATGAAGCAGTTTTATACCGCATTCATGGGCTTACTGTGAGCCCACACCTACTAGACAATAACTAACAATTACAACTAATGACTAAATAGTCAACCTGGTCAACCTGGATGGTAAGGCTCAAATGATTTCAGGGTTTTATAACATATTCTAAAAATACTCTAATGGTTTTACACCTTATATGAGACAGGTTATTTAGATAAGGTTTTTCTAATATCAAGGAGAATGGGACAGATGTGATGAATTTTGTTTAGTCGTGAGGAAACTTCTGGGAATGCTTAAAGGAAAATTGTTAGATTTTACTGTACTGTATTAAACAAATAGTCTCTTGCCCCAGTATGAAGAAAGTAAACAGAATTAAACAGATTCATAAAATTTTATTTTCATAAAGATGAAAACAAAGGAATTGTAGGAAGAGTTTAATTATGAGTGGATTTCTGTCAATTAGTTGCTTACTGTGAAAGTTTATACAGCTTAATGCCTGAAAAATCCCTCTAAATCAGGCACTCTAAGGTTGACAGTTCAAACCCACCCAGCAGCTGCATGGAAGAAAGTCCTGGTTATTTGGCTTTATAAAGATTATAGTCTGGAAAACCTTATGGAATCACCATGACTTGAAATCCAATTGATGACACCCAAAAACAACAACAAAAAAAAAAAAAAAAAAGAAGAAAGAAAGACCTGTTGATCTGCTCCTGTAAAGACTACAAAGAGGAAACCCTGTGCACGGTCACTATGAGTCGGAACTGACTCCAGGGTACTTAACAACAACAAAAAATATAGTGTGATGAATTGGAATTGACTCAGTGACACACAACAACATTTCTGACAAAGATCTCTTAGCTGGCACAAAGGTTTGTGATCATCTGCTATCAAGAGTCAAGTGTCAAATCAACAGTTGTTGTTGTTGTTAGGTGCCATCAAGTCTGTACTGACTCATAGTGACCCTATGCACAACAGAATGAAACATTGCCTAGTCCTGGGCCAGTCTCACAATTGTTGCCACACTTGAGTCCATTGATGCTGCCATTTTGCTAATCCATCTCTCTGGGGGTCTTCCTCTTTTTCTCTGACCTTCCACCTTACCAAACATGATATCCTTCTCCAGTGACTGGTCCCTGCTAACAATGTGTCTGAAGTATGAGAGATGAAGTTTGGCCATTCTGGCCTCTGGAACACTCTGGCTGCACTTCTTCCAGCACAGATCTGTTTGTTCTTTTGGCAGTCCATGGTACTTTCAATATTCTCCTCAACACCATTAAACTATTTGTGACAGTTGGGCTAGATAATTATTTGAAAAATTATTGTTATTAAGTGCCATTGAGTCAGTTCTGACTCATAGCAACCCTGTATAGGGTTATCGAAGCTTTTAAATCTTTGTGGGAACAGAAAGCCTCATCTTTTCCACAAGGAGTGGCTGGCAGGCTTAAACTTCAGACCTGTGGTACGCACTTCAGTGTTTATAATATGGAGCTACTACACTGCTTTACTGGGCATTGTTGTTGTTGTTGTTATGTGCCATCGAGTCCGTTCCGACCCATAGCGACCCTGTATAGGGTTTCCGAGGGTGTAAATCTTTACGGGAGTAGAAAGCCTCATCTTTCTCCCATGGAGCAGCTGGTAGTTTCAAACCGCTGACCTTAAGGTTTGCAGCCCGATTCGTAACCACTGGGCATAGGTAGACCAAAATGGTTGTTAGAAGAGACTTCAACATGTTCTCTAGTGTACAGATGCTAAAACAAATGGAAGAAATGAGGAGGTCAAAGAACTAAACAGACAATTTCAAAGGGCGGCTTGAAAAGACAAAGTCAAGGATTATAATGAAATGTGCAATGATCCGGAGTACATGGGAAGAAGAATTTCTCAAGCTGAAAAAAAAAACTGAAGAAAAGATTCAAGCCTTGACTTTCCATACTGAAGGATTCCATGGGCAAAATATTAATGCATAAAGCATCAAAAGAAGATGGAAGGAATATAGAGTCACTGTACCAAAAAAGAAATCATCGATGTTCAACCATTTCAAGAGCCAATGGTACTGAAGGAAGTTCAAGGTGCCCTTAAGGCATTGGCAAAAAATAAGTCTCCAAGAACTGATGGAATACAAATGGAAATCTTTCAACAAACTGATGCAATATTGGAGGCACTCACACATCTATGCCAAGAAATTTGGAAAACTGATTAGTACAGATCCATATTTGTCCTGATTCCAAAGAGAGGTGACCAAACAGGATGAGGAAATCATTAATATCACATGCAAGTAAAATTTTGCCTAAGATAATTTTAAAATGACTTCAAAAGCATAATGGCAGGGAGCTGTCAAAGATTCAAGTGGGATTCAGACAAAAGTGTGGAGCAAAGGATAGCAGTGCTAATGTCTGATGGATCTTGGCCAAAAGCAGAGAATAGCATAAATGTGTTTACCTGTGCTTTATTGACTATGAAAAGGCTTTCGTCTGCGTGGATCCTGACAAGCTATCAACAACAGTGTGGTGGAGAATGGTATTTCAGGACACTTAATTGTGCTCATGAGGAACTGTACATAGACCAAGAGGCAATCATTTAAACACAACAAGGGGGCACTGAATGGTTTCAAATCAGAAAAGAAGTTCATCAAGATTCTATTCTTTCACCATACTTATTCAGTCTGTTTAGTGAGCAAGTAATCTGAGAACCTGGATTATCTGAAGAAGAACATGGTATCAGGATTGGAGGAAGACTCATTAACAACCTGAGATATACAGATGATACAACCTTGCTTGCTGACAGTAAAGAGGACTTAAAATACTTACTGATGAAATCAAAGACCACAGCTTCAGTATAGGTTGCTCTTCAATGTAAAGAAAACAAAATATTCACAACTGGACCAATAAATAACATTATGATAAGTGGAGAAAAGATTGAATTATCAAAGACTATTTTGCTTGGAGCTACTATCAATATTCATGGAAGCAGCAGTCAAATGTCAGTTTGAGGACTAAGGTGCCCATGACCCAAGCTATGATATTTTAAATAGTCTCTTATGCGTGTGAAAGTTGGACAATAAATAAGGAAGATCATAGAAGAATTGATGCATATAGTGTTGGAAAAGAATATTGAAAGTACCACGTTCTGTCTGAAGAACAAACAAATCTGTGTTGGAAGAAGTTCAGCCGGAAAGTTCCTTAGAAGCCAGGGCAACAAGACTTTGTCTCTCATATTTCAGACAGATTAGCAGGAGGGACCAGTCCCTGGAGAAGGACATTATGCTTGGTAAAGTGGAGGGCCAGCCTAAAAGAGAAAGACCCCCAATGAGAGGGACTTGCACAGTGGCAGCAGCAGTTGGCTCAAACATGACAATGATTGCTTACGTTCTGCTGTGTATAAAGTCGCTGTGACTCAGAACTGACTTGAAGGCATATAAGAACAAAACGATAAGCAGTATGGGAGCAAAAATCAAGGAAAATTTTGGTATTTTTTGTATAGGCAAAAGTTATGGATGCAGATGGATTATTTTCCAAATAAACCAGTTGAGTAGGTCAAAACAAAAAGTATGATATTAAATTTTAAAAGTATGTAGCCCTGTATCATGATGAAATTACACGTATCTCTGAGGGCAAGTATTGTTGTCGCATATATTGAATACCCTGTGGCATCTAGTATCTATAAACCATTATGTTTGTTGATTGGCTGTTTTCTTCACTGGATCTGACGAATTATGGAGGACATTTTCTGATTTGAGTCAATATATTTTCCTTAGAGTTATAAAAATTTTCTTTTTGTGTGTGTGCCTGATATTGCCTTGTATTGTCCATGTGTTCATATGAAGCAGTTTTTTTAAATCATAATACTATATTTATGTTGCTTCATTTCTTGCCTTAGCATCTGCATTTTCCTAAATGTTTTTCTGTATCATGCTCTGGACCTTTTAAAAAGATATTTCTCATTAGGTAGACTGTAAAAGCCAGCTCTAAATATCAATTCCAAGTTTGTTACACAAGTAGTTTGGAAGGTCAGAATGATCTCCACAAGATGCATACCAGCGGCTAACTCAATTTTTGATTTTCCCAAATGACTTTTATTATGAAATCTGGTTTTTACATCCTCCCATGCTTTTCCCTAATGGCCTGTTATATATTTCAAAAAAAGAAAGCAGGAAAAAGTATTTTATTATAAATGTAACTAGTTTTTATTTTTCTTTGAAATCACTTGTACTATTCCTTGGTGTTTCTTCCTAGAAGAGTATTTTGTGTAGAAACCCCAAATGAAACCCACTGCTATCAAGTTGGTTCATACTCACAGTGACCCTATGGAACAGAGTAGCACTGCTCCTTAGAGTTTCTAAGGCTGACATCTTTATGGAAGCAGATTGCTACATCTTTTTTCCTGCAGTGTCTGGTGAGCTTTGGTTAACAGTGGAGCATGATGTCCTTCTTCAGGGACTGGTTCCTATTGATAACATGTCTGAAGTACCTATTCTGTGTAATATGAAGAACACTGGCAGTGCAGTGCTTTAGTGCTTTGCTGCTAACCAAATGCCCTATGAGATGGATTGTCACAGTGGCATAAACCATGGGCTCAAATGTAGCAACAATTGTGAGGATGGTTTAGGACTGGGCAGTGTTTTGTTCTGTTGTGTATTGGCTCTCTATGACTCAGAATCGACTCAACAGCACCTACCAACAACAAAAAGGTAATAAATAAGGAGCCCTGGTACGAAATGAGTCTTTGTTGACTGGGTTATAGATCTTAGTAGGTTTGAGCTGGAAGGGATGTTAAGGATCTAGTACAACTTTGTCTTTTTTATAGAGGAGGAAATGAAAGCCCAGAAAATGGAAAAGTCTTTGTCAAGGGCACATATTGGTGAGGCACAGACTAACTGCCATGAATACTATTGTTACTCCTTTAATTACGTACATACCTTGATAGTGTCACAAAACCATTATTTTCCTTTTTTATTCTTGCCGTAACTGTGCAAGGTAAGAAACAAGACAGGATCAACACTTTTAGGTTTTTATTTGTTTGTGTTTTTTTAAATTGTGATTTGGATGCAAGCTTATGGAGAAAATTGGTTTTTCACTCAACAAGACTACACATTTTGTTTTGTGACATAGATTGCAATCCCCACAATTTAACACTACTCTTCCCACTTCCTGTCTGCATTTTCTGTTTGTGTCAGTCCTTTCTGCCTTCTGAGCTTTATCACTTAGCAGATACTGCCCTATTGGTCTCTTGTAGTTGATTGTTCTAAGGAGTGCTGCTGTTCGTAAGTGTCATCGAGTCAGTTCTAACTCATAGTGATCTTCTAAGGAGTGGCTGGTGAGTTTGTATCACCGACCTTGTGGTTCAAACTGAGATTGTGGCTGAGTATTAATCCTACAGTGCCACATCAGGACTCCTTAAGGAGTGTATACCCACTTAATGTTACTGTTAACCTTATTTGTTGTTGTTGTTAAGTGCTGTCGAGTCAATTCTGACCCATAGCGACCCTGTATGGGGTTTCCGAGGAGTAGCTGGTAAGTTTGAACTGCGACCTTGCAGTTCAAATGGCTTTGCAGTCTGGCATATTAACTCACAGAGCCACACCAGGACTCCATTAACTTTATAAGGCTATCTTTTGTTTGAATATTGAGTCACAGGATTGAGTTCAGTTCTAGGCCTTAAGATTATCTAAGAGCCTGAGTCCCTGGGGTTCAACCAGGCTTTATCAGACTGGTTGTTATTGTTCTAAAGTGCCGTTGGGTTGGCTCCTGCTCATAGCATCCCTGTATAAGGTTTCCAAGGCTTTAAATCATTGAGGGAGCAGAAAGTCTCATCTTTCTTTCACAGATGGTTGTTGGGCTCTAATCATGGACTCTGTAGCCCACACTCCAGTGTTTACTGTAATGAACCACCATGTTCCCGTCAGACCATTAAACCTGGTCTTTTCATTTTTTATTTTTACGATTTTGCGTTTTGTTCCATATTCCTACTGTGATCCTTTTCAGAGGGTCAGCCGAGGTAACCAGGAACGATCTAGTTCTTCTGGCCTCAGGGTCATAGAGGCTGGAGCTCATATGGTCCAAAGTCCTTTAGACTAATTATTTCCATGTGTCTTTGCTTTGGTTTACTTCACTCTTCATTTCTCTGAACACAGGAGCAGGGAGACCAATTGTTATATCTTAGACAGCTACTCACAAGTTTATAAGACTTCAGTTGCTACTCACCAAAGTAGAATGTAGAACATTGTCATTGAGGATTATGTTATGCCAACTGACCCTTTTAGGTTTTTAACAAAGGTACAAATTGAGGTCCAGAAAAATTAAGTCAAATAGATGGCTTTTCTCATTCACTTATCCCACAAATATTGATTGAGATCCTATTACGTATCAGGCATAGTTCTAGTTTTGTTTTCTATATGAACAAAACAAAGACTAGCCTCTCTTTTCATCAAGGAGAAATATTATTACAAAATAATAGCTGAAAAGAGCAAGCTAGAGTTTTCGAAGCTGTTTGAATCTTTATGGAAGCAGACTGCCATATCTTTCTCCCAGAGTGACTGGTACATTTGAACTGCTGACCTTTCAGTTAACTGCCAAGCACTTAACCACTGTACTAGTACCACAGCTCCTCACATCTTTGTTAATCAATTAAGACAAATGGAATTTCTGATATCTGATTCTCTTTTACTGAAGAGAAATATCCCCTCTAAAGAATATTTCCTATAAAGAATGCAAAGAATTTTAGATGCAGCAATAAAAAGAGGGCTTCAGTGAGTTATGTAATTCAGTGCTCAAGAGAATATGGAACATCAGTACATGTTCCCTTTCTCTCCAGCTTTGAGATTTATGATTGGTCTGTTACAATAATAATAACTGAATATTGGCACAAGAAATATATTCGATGCAGTGGGTAACATTTGACAGCCTTAATTTGTGAAATGCAGAAAAGTTCTTGCAGGAAGCTCCAGCCAAATATGTAATATACAAGAAGGTATTCAGGGAACAGAAAAATAAAATCAAAGGAACCTGCTACCCAATCTGTTTCATTAAATATGAAAATTAAAATGCCTTAACAAAATGCTTTCTCTTCCTCTCTCCTCCCAACAAACAAAAGCTTTGGTTGGCAGCCTGAAATTGCTCATCAAGGGAAAAGACCAGACTCAGATTTTAAATGGCTTCTTCTGAATGAAGCAATTAATGCTAAAGGGAACATGTTGTCTTCTCAGCATTTGTAAGGTAAAACATTCATTGTACTTCCTGGCACTCTATCAAACGTCTCCTTGGACTAAGCGAGTAGAGAAATGGTTTGCTGCATGTGCTCTTGACCTCTGGTAATCAGAAGGATTTGGCTGATTAACTTGACAGGAGTGATTCTCCTCTGCACTGGGGATGTGCTTAGGAAGTATACTCCTGAGTCTCTGGGACTCAGAACGTCATTTGATGTCCTTGGCAGGCCCATGAAGGCTGACATTGCCTCCTTTTACAAAATAGAGATTTTATTCTATGATTGTTTAGGTTTTGAAATGTATTAGAGTAATGCATTAGAATATTATCTTTGATGTATTTATTCTGATTACACAGTTTTTGTTTTTTTTTCAAGAAAATTACCTTTTAAAGGATATTTACTGTTCATTTAGGTCTCTGGGAGGTATAAATGATTTGTTGGAGACTGAAAATACCACTAACTGAAATGTTGGTGACTCAAACAAACCTAACGGTGCCATGAAAGAAAGGCCTGGCAAACTTTCTCATAAACTCTATGACGTTCAGCTCTACTCTGAAACACATGGGTTGGTATGAGTTGGAACCAGCTCTATGGCAAAGGGGATAGCTTTCATTGATTCATTCACCAATGTATGCATTCATTCAATATACAGTAATTAATCGTTTCCAGCATGTCAGAGAAAGTATTGGGGAGGCTCTGGAGTGGGGTACACAGAGTAAGACAAAGTTCCTATTTTCAGTCTAGTATGGGGCAGGGGGCATGCAGGAAATTTTCTAATGAAAATAACCTTAGGTTGTTTAAGTGAGAGGTAAGTATAAATTATAGTGGGTGAGATCAGAAAGGGCAGCAAGTACTTGTACCTGTGTCATAGATTAAAGCAGTAAAGGTTCAAGTTCACCCAGAGATGTTTTGGAAAAAAAAACAAAACACCTGGTAATCAACTTCTGAAAAATTAGCAATTAAAAACTTTAGGGGCAACTAGTGTAGACTGATAAGAGCAATAATAGACCTTGCGATGAGATTGTTGTTGTTAGGTGTCGTTGAATTGGTAAGGACTCATAGCACAACAGAATGAAACCCTGCCTGGTGCTGCATCCTCCTCAATATCATTGATAAGCCTGAACCCATTGCTGTTTCCATCGTGCCAGTCCATCTCATTGAGGGTCTTCCTCTTTTTCTCAGACCCTTCACTTTACCAAGCATGATGTCCTTCTCCAGGGACAACAAATGTGAAGTATGAGAGACAACTCTCAAAATCCTGGCTTCCAAGGAGCATACTGGTTTATCTCTTCCAACAAAGATTTGTTTACTCTTCTAGCAGTCCATGGTACTTTTAATATTCTTCTCCAACACCATAACTCAAATGTATCAATTCTTCTATTGTCTTTCTTATTCATTGTCCAACTTTCAAATGCATTTAAGACTACTTAAAACAGCATGGCTTTGGTCAGGCACACTTGACAGTTCAGGAGGTTAAAACCCAAATCAGAATACCAGTCATGTCTGAGAATTCTGAAACCTGTTCCTTGCCTCTTTCCTCAGTTCTAGTAGCTGTTGGAAATCCTTATCGGTCGTTCTTGTTGTGTGTCACTGAGTCAGTTTCACTTCATGCCACTGTATAGGATTTCTGAGATCAGTTGGTGGGTTTGAGCTGTCAACCTTTGGTTACCAGCTTGTATTTTTTAATATATTTTTACGTGGTGCCTTGCCCTGTGTATGTGACCCTCGTTTTGTGTCTGTTCTCTCCATTTATAAGACACCTTTCAGAAGGGATTAGGACTAAAACCCACCCTACTCCTATATGCCTTAACTGATAATATCTTTAAAGAAAGAGCCATTTCCCCCATAGTATATCACATTCAGATATGTGTTGGAAGAAGTGCATCCAGAGTGCTCCTTGGAGGTCAGGATGGCCAAACTTCGTCTCTCATACTTAGGATATATTGTCAGGAGGGACCAGTCACTGGAGAAGGGTATCATGTTTGGCAAGGTGGAGGGTCAGAGAAAAAGAGGAAGACCCCCAATGAGATGGATTGGCCAAGTGGCAGCATCAATGGGCTCAAGTGTGGCAACAGTTGTGAAACTGGCCCAGGATCGGGCAGTGTTTCATTCTGTTGTGTATAGGGTCGCCATGGGTCAATACTGACTCGATGGCACCTAACAACAACAATATATCACATTCACAGGTACAGAGGTTAAAGTCTTAAAAGGTTAAGATTTTAACCTCTGTGCTTGTGAATGTGATATACTATGGGTGAAAAGGCGCTTATCTTTACCTTTAACAAATCCTTTTTGAGATACATTTCTATTCATAACACCCATAACATGGATTGATTTCTTGAATCCCTCTACCTTTAGTTAGTAAATCATCTTTTTGGTCCTTACATTCATTAAGTATTGTGTTGGCTTATGCTTTTGGCTTGGTTTGGTTTTCATTCTTTCACGTCAAAGTTTGTTGTTGTTAAGTGCCGTGGAGTGGCAAACTCATAATAACCCTGTGTAGTGTTTCCGAGGGTCATCTGGTGGGCTTGAATCATGGATCTTGCAGTTTTCCTACAACACCACACAGGACTCCATGGTTAAGGTGGGTAAAAGTAGATGCTATTAATTGTATTAATTTCTGGGCAGCTATATAAACAAGGAAACTTACATTCAGTCAATTAAAATAAAACAACCCACTGCCTTTGGGTTTATTCTGACTCATGGATCGTAAAGGACAGAATAGGACTACCCCCTAAAGTTTCTGAGATAAAAGCAGACTGCCTCACCTCATCTTTCTCTCAAAGAGTGGCTAGTGGATTTGATACACAGACCTTGTGGTTAGCAGCCCAATACTTAACCCATTGTGGCACCAGGGCTCATTTTTAACTCAATTGTTAAGTGCCGTTGAGTTGGTTCAAACTCATAATGACCCTGTATAGGGTTCCAAGGAACAGCTGGTGGATTTGAACTGCTGACCTTGTTGTTTGTGGTCCAGTGTTGATCCTACAGCTCCATACCAGGAGTCCTTTTTACTCAATGTTGTTGCTGTTGCTGTGTGCCGTGGAGTCAGTTCTGACTCATAGCGACCCTTTACAGAGTTTCTGAGGCTGTTAATCTTTACGGGAGCAGAACGCCTCATCTTTCTCCCACCAAACCACTGGTAGTTTCGAACTGCTGACCTTGCGGTTCACAGCCTGATTCGTAACCACTACGCTACCAGAGTTCTTGATCCTTATTGTTTTCAGCATTTGCTTTATGATTATAATGTGTCAGGGGAACACGGTGGTTCCACATAGTAAACATGGACTGTGAACTCTATGGTTGGAGCCTGCCAGCCACTTTGCTGGAGAAAGGTGAGGCTTTGTGCTCCAAGCCTTGGAAACCCTGTATAGGGTCACTATGAGTCGGAACTGGCTTGAAGACACTTAATAAAACAACAACAAAATAATGTGGCAAGACAGACGGGGGGAAAAGCCTTGTATTTTAGAGTCAGAGAAAATGATTCATATCCTGTGTTGGCTACAAACTGTGCGACCTTGGGCAAGTTTCTTTCCTTCTCTTGGTTTCAGTGTTCTCAGCTGCCCTGTCCTATTGCTTCTGAAGATCAAAAGAAATGATCTAATTGAAAGTGCGCTGTGAACTCTAAAGTGCTTCATAACTGAAGGTACTTATTATTCATGGAGCCTTGGTTTGTCAAACCATATGATCTTCTTCCAAGACTGTTTGTTTATAGCTGATTAACTCTCCTTTTTCTACCCACCCCACCCTCTATTTTTTGTTGTTGTTGAAGTCTGCAGTGATGGGTGTTTGGATAAGAATCATGTAAACAACTCTCCTCCCCCGCTTATTCCCTTTTTGCTTTTTCTAGTCATATGTCTTCTTCATCACGAAGCACCTTTCAGACTCACCTTAGGATTCTGACAGCTTCAAGTCTTTGCGTCTCAGCAAAGACCATCTTCATTCTTGCAGAGTTTTCATGTTGGCCTTATTTTTTTTAGTGAGAGATTCCACTGCCTCACAAAAACTGAAGCATTGGTTTCATTTACTTATTTATTTAGGTTTGCTTGTAGGTCTTTGGGGGTATGTTTTGTTTTATTTTTAAAATGTCTTCAATGATCAGAAAAGTGCTTCTGCAAGAACAACACCCGATGATTTTCCATCTTTTCTGTCTCATATCTGATTAACTTTCCTGACAAAGTGCAAGGCAGATTTCTGCCTGCCAGCACTGTGAGCCGTGCTGATGCCTGGAACAGAGCTGGGCTCTTTCCCGTGATTCACAGCATCATTATAGATAATACACATTCTGGAAGTAGACTTTGCTGGCAATTTGGTTTAAGGTGATGATGCATGAGACCAAGAAAAGCCCATTTTAGGTTGTGAGGTGCTGACACTGGGAAAACTCCTTGTTCCAGATAAAATAAGTCAATTGGACTCAAAAGATAGAGTGAGTCTCTTGCAAGGTGGCATGACCTTCTAGTATTAAAAAAAAAACAACAACAACAAAACCCCAATCTACTTTTAAGCAGAACTTGAAAGTTATGCCATTTTCCTTAGTGAGGAAATTCTGGTCTTAGAGCCTGACAAGCAGGTTTGGCACTTAGTTTTACTAGTTATTCATGGATGAAAATAGGATTAATCAATGATTATAAAGTGGTGGTAAAAATACCTGCTTTGTTGTCTGCTGGTGAGGGTTAAGAAGGAATTCCTTCATGTGCTTAATGCTTTCTGATTTTAAAAGATTTCAAAGCTGGAAATCAGGGAGTCATGTAGTTAACAACATGGGTTTGGGAGGCAGCCATGTGTGTGTGTATCCTCTTTCCACTACTACCTAGCTGTGACACTGTACACATTATTTACATTTACTGAGTTTAGGTTTTCTCATCGTTAAAATAGCAATTCTAACACCAAACTTACAGGACTAATACTAATGACATGATACATGTAAAGTTCTTAACTTGGCATTGGGCATGCACTATGCACTCTGTCAGTGAAGTCCTGGTGGTGTAACAGTTAGTCACTCAACTGCTGTAAGAAATGTTGATGGTTCAAATCTACCCAGTGACTTGGTGGGAGAAAGATCTGGCAATCAGCTCCTGTAAAGACTACAGATTAGAAAGCCCTATGGGGCAGTTTTCTGTCATATGGGGTAGTGATGAGTGGAAATCAAGTTGACAGCATCTAAGCACAGTTTTATTTTATAGAGTCCCTGGGTTAAGTGTGCTGTTGTAGGATAAGCATTTGACTGCTAAATACAAGGTCAGCTGTTCAAACCCACCATGTGCATCTCAGAAACACTATACTGGGTCATTTTGAGCCAGAACTGACCTGATAGCACATAACAACAACACTAACCTGGTTCATCTCTATCCAGACATGCCACAAAAGAAAGTTCTGGCAGGTGGTCTACTTCCAAAAGATCATAGCCACATTCACATTCTTTCCATTGGGAAATAATTGTTAACAATACGCCAGAAAGATGATGTGTATAGATCTATGGCTAGAATCCATGTTTCTGAAATTCAGCAGGAATAGTCTGTAAAGACACTGAATGAATACATTCTTGAAGAAGGATCAGCATGAAGCTGGTCCCTATAGGGTGGAGGTTAATGATATCCTAAATGTCTGACTTTTTCAATGTTTGTTATACCAACTCCATAATCCCTGATATCAAAACCCTCCTCCCCTCCCTCATATTCTGTTGTTGTTGTTATGTGCCATGGAGTTGATTCCGACTCATAGCGACCTTGTACAGGGTTTCTAAGGCTGTAAATCTTTACGGGAGCAGAAACCCTCATCTTTCTCCCATGGAGCAGCTGGTAGTTTTGAACTGCTGACCCTGAGGTTAGCAGCCCAATTCGTAACCACTATGCTACCAGAGCTCTTTGGTTTTCAGCTACAATGTCTCACAGAAGTCACAACTGCCAAGGAAATGGTTCACTCAATTATGGAGGTTGCAAATCCTAAATTCATTGTTTAGAGGTCAATCTCAAAAGCTGGGGAACCCAAGTTGGCGAGTCAGACCACACAAGGCTGAGGGAGTTGGTGAATTAGGTTAAGTAATAGGCCAAAAGTTTGGATAACTGGAGGTCTGACAGAGATAAGCCAGTTGCAGAATCCAGAGCAAGAGAGAGAACTGCCAAAGCATTCCTATGTAGTGAACTCAGACCATGCCCCAAGGAAAACTAGGGATGGTGATTTGAGACACACCCTTAATTACGGGGGCATTCTTAACCCTTTTGTTGTTGTTGTTAAGTACCTTGGAGTTGGTTCCCAATCATAGCCACCCTATATAGGATTTCCAAGGGATTGATCCACAGACCTTGTGGTTCAAACAGATTTTGCAGTCCTGTGCTTATACCAGGACTCCTCTTTAATTCTTAGTTCCACCTTACTCCTTACTCTTTGTTGTTGTTATTCATTGCTGTCAAGTCAGTTCTGACTTATAGTGACTCTGTATTCAAGGAGTGACTTGTGGGTTTGAACCACAAACCTTGTGATAAGCAGTCTAGTGCTTATCCTACTGTACCACACCAGGACTTCAAGTTCTACCTTACTTCTGAGTGCTGCTGAGTCAGTTCCAACTAATAATGACTCCCGTATAAGGTATCCAAGGAGCCACTGGTAGGTTTGAACTGCTTTGCTATTGTAAAGTCCCATCAACCCGGTTTCAACTCATAGCAACCCTCTAGAGAGTTTCTGAGTAGCTGCTGGGTGGTCTTGTACCACCGATCTTGTTAACAGGCCAGTGTACTTCAACTGCTTGTGGTTGTTGTTAGTACCATTGAAGCAGTTCCAACTCATAGCGACTCTCTATAAGGTTTCTGAGGAGTGGCTGGTGGATCTTAACTGCCACATTCTGGTTCAAATCAAGCTTGTGGTCCAGTGCTTATCATACAGCACCACACCTAACTGCTTAGTTCCAATTTAATCCTTTGTCCCATATTAATCCTGTTTCATTAACAATTGACATCAGAACAGGTATATAATCACAGGCATAGTAATGGTGGTTGGTTATGTGCCGTGGAGTCGGTTCTGACTCATAACGACCCTGTACATGGCTTCCAAGGCTGTAAATCTTTATGGGAACAGAGATCCTCATCTTTCTCCCATGGAACAGCTGGTAGTTTTGAACTGCTGACCTTGTGGTTCACAGCCCAATTCGTAACCACTATGCTACCAGAGCTCCTTGTGTGCGATAGAGTTGATTAGGACTCACAGTGACCATATGTAGTATATCTGAGGGAGTCCTGATGTGGCACTGTAAGATAAGCACTTGACCTCAAAGTCAATTTGAACTGCAAGGTCAGCAGTTAAAACCCACTAGCCACTCCTTAGAAACCCTATACAGGGTTGCAATGAGTTGGAAACCAACAAATCTTTACAAGAGGAGAAAGCCTCCTCTTTCTTCTGAAGAGACGCTGGTAGATTTGAACTGCTGACCTTGCAGTTAGTAGCCCAATGTGTAACTCATCATGTTACTAGACCTCCTTAATCACAGGCATGTTGTTGTTGTTGTTGTTAGGACTCATACTACTTAAGCACAAAAGAATGAAACCCTACCCAGTCCTACACCAAACTCATGGTCGTTACTACATGTGATTCCTTTGCTGTTGCCACTGAGCCAACATCTCGTTGGGGGACTTCCTCTTTTTCTCTGACCCTCTATTTTATCAAATATGATATATTTCTCCTGGGACTGGTCCATCCTGATAATATGTCTGGCCATCCTGGCTTCTAAGGAGTATTCTGGCTGGATTTCTTTCAACACAGATTGGTTTGGTCTTTTGGAAGTCCATGGTACTTTTAATATTCTCCTCCAAAATAACTTAAATGCACCAAATATGCAGTCTTCCTTATTCATTGTCCAATTTTCCTATGCATATGAGGTTATTGAAAATACCGTGAGTTCGGTCAAGTACACCTTAGTCCTCAAATTGACAACTTTGCTCTTGAACACTTCACAGAGGTCTTGTGCAACAGATTTGCCTAATGCAATATGTCGTTTGATTTCTTGACTGCTGCTTCCATGACTGTTGATGGTTGATCATTTATATGGATGTTGTTTATTGGTCCAGTGGTGAGGATTTTTGCTTTCCTTACATTGAAGTGCAACCCATACAGAAGGCTGTGGTCTTTGATCTTCATCAGTAAGTATGTTAAGTCCACTTGGCTTTTAGCAAGCAAAGTTGTATCATCCCCATTTCAGGTTGTTAATGAGTTTTCCTCCAATCCTGATGCCATGTTTTTCTTCATATAATCTGTCTCCTTGGATTATTTGCTCAGCATATAATACTTAGCAATAAGTGTGGTGAAAAACTACAACTCTATCATACACCTTTCTTAATTGAAAACCATTTGAAATCTCCTTGTTCTGTTCGAACAACTGCTTCTTGATCTATGTACAGGTTCCTCATGAGTACAATCAAGTGCTCTAGAATACCCATTCTTCACATTTCCAGAGCTTATCATGAGCCACACAATCAAAGCCTTTGCATAGTCAATAAAGCACAGGTGAACATCTTTCTAGTAATCTCTGCTTTCAGCCAAGATCCATCTGATGTCGCTAATGATATCCTTTATTCCACATCTTCTGAATTCGACTTGAATTTTTAGAAGTTCTCTGTTTTTTGTATTATCTTTAGCAAAATTTTACTTGAATGTGATATTAATGATATTGTTTGATGCTTTCTACATTCCATGGCATCACCTCTCTTTAGAATGGGCACAAAAATGTATCTTCCAGTCAGTTGGCCAGGTAGTTGTCTTCCAAATTCTTGGCATAGATGAGTACGTGCCTCCAGAATTTCACCATTTTGTTGAAATATTTAAATTTGTTTTCCATCAATTCCCAGTGCCTTCCTTGTCCTTTGCCAATGCATTCCATGCACCTTGGAATTCATCTTTCAATACCATTGCCTCTCGATCATAGGCTGGCTACCTCTTGAAATGGTTGACTATCGACCATTTCTTTTTGGTACAGTGTATTCCTTCTATCTTTGTTTGATGCTTCCTGCATCATTCAATGTTTTGCCCTTGTTGTTTTTGTTGTTGTTAAGTGCCAATAAGTCAGTTCCGACCCACAATGACTCTGTATAGGGTTTCCGAGGAGCTGCTGGTGAGCTTGAACTGCCGACCTTGCAGTTCAAACAGGTTTGCAGTCTGGTGCATTAACACACACCACACCAGGACCTTAGAATTCTTCAATACTGCAAGTCGAGGCTTGAATTTTTTTCTTCAGTTCCCTCTGCTTGAGAAAAGCTGAATGTGTTCTTCCTTTTTTGGTTTTCTAACACCAGGTCTTTGCACATTTCCTTATAATATCTGACTTTGTCTTCTTGAGCTGCCTTTGAAATTTTCTATTCAGCTCTTTTACCTCCTCATTTCTTCCATTTGCTGTAGCATCTCTACCCTGGAAAGCAAGTTTGAAAGTTTCTTAGGACATCCATTGTTGTCTTTCTTTCTTGTCTTCTTAATGATGTTCTTGATGTCAATCCACAAATCTTCTGATCTTTGATCTTCAGTATCTAATGCATCAAATTGGCTCTTGAGATGATCTCTGAATTCAGATGGTATATGTTCAAGGTCATATTTTGGCTTTTGTTGACTTATTTTAATTTTCTTCAGCATCAGCCTAAATTTGCTTATGATCAATTGATGGTCTGTTCCACTGTCTGCCCTTGTCCTTGTTTTGGCTGATGAGATGGACTGTATCTTTTCTCAGATGTTGTCAATTTGATTTTTGTGCATTTAATCTGGTGAGGTACATGTGTATAGTTGTCTGTTACAAAAAGGTATTTGCAATAAAGAAGTCATTGCTTTTGGAAAAATCTTTATGTGCTCTCCAGCATCATTTCTTATCACCAAGGCCATATTTTCCAACTACTGAACCTTCCTCTTTGTTTCCATTCTTTACTTTCCAATCACCTGTAATTATCAATACATGTTGATTGCATGTTTAATCAATGTCACACTGAAGAAGTTGGTAGAATTCTTCAATTTCATCTTTACTGATTTTAGTTTTTGGTGTGTAAATTTGAGTACTAGTGGTATTAACTGGTCTTCCTTATATATGTATTGATATTATCCTATCCCAGACAGTGTTGTACTTCAAGACAGATCTCAATATGTTGTTTTTCACGCCGAACGTGACACCACTCTTCTTCAATTTGTTATTCCCAGTATAGTAAACCATTTGTTTGTCAGATTCAAGCAAATTTGATTGTCATCTCACTAATGCCTAGGATATCAACATTTATCCATTCCATTTAATTTTTTATTATTTTCAGTTTTCCTATATTCATATTTCATACATTCCATGTTCTGATTATTACTGGATGTTTACAGCTGTTTCTTTTCATTTTGAGTTGTGCCCCATCAGCACAGGAATGTCTTGAAGGCTTTACTCCATTTGTGGCATTATAGTCAACTGTATTTTGAGTGCCAGGCATATTTCGAGTGCCTTCCAACTTTAGGGGCTCATCTTCCTGACCTGTTATCTAACAATATTCTGGTGCTCTTCATCATGTTTTAATATTCAATAATCTGGTGCTGATAGTGTTCCACTGCTATTGCTAAGGTTTTCAGTGATTAAGTATTCTGAAGTTGTCTGCCTCTCCTTCCTAGTCTGTCTTTGTCTGGAAGCTCAGCTGACACCTATGCACCATGGTATTTAAATACCCTGCTGGTATTTAAATATCCATTGCACAGGTTCCAGAATCACAGCAACATGCAAGCCACCACAGTGTGACAAACTGACAAATTAGTGGTAGAATTATGGCATAGAGGGTAGGATTTAAAACATATCACAGACTGGAGGAATGTGGAAAGAAGGGCCATATAAATAATTAACTGCCCTGCAAAAATAAGTAAAGTTAGAACTTGTTATGATTACCAATTTGTCTTTGAGGCAGTTAATATCTTCCTGCAGATATTAAAGGTTTGTGAATGGGGTTGGAGGTGGGGAAGTACCTGATATTTTGTGTTGAGGATAAATCGATAATCTTCCAATACTCAGTCTGTGGATAACTGAAGCTCTGGAACATCCTGGATGGATGGTCCTTTCTGTTGATATTTTTGAAAACCTTTAAGATAGCATGAAGGAAATGAAGGAGTTTCACTCACCAGGGGAACACAGTAATACCTACAAGGGATGTTTTCAGTAGCTAGGAAAATGTTGACACTGTACAACTATTACTTAGATACTTGCTACATCAGAAACCAGGATCCTGGAGAGCTGGAAGAGTTTTAGAAATAATCTAAATGATTATGGAGATGAATAAGCAAAAGCTGTGTACCAATGTTAAACCTATATCTGCAATGTTGTTGTTAAGTCCCATTGAGTTTCTAAGGAACAGCTAATGGATTTGAGCTGCCGACTTTGTAGTTTGCAGTCCAGGACTGATCCTACAGCACCACACCAGAAGTCCATATCGGTAATAGTATGTTCTAATTGTGACCAGTACACCAAGTGAGTGGCTAATCAGAACAAAGGTATGGACCCCTCAACTCCCAGGTCATTACTTGACTTTGTGTTGACTTTGAAGTGTTCTATTCAGTTCGATTTATTCAGACCACTACTCTTCTGTCCGATTGTCGTACTGTGGTGTTGTGTGAGTTGCTGTGATTCTGAAAGCTATGCCATTGGTATTTTAAATACCAGCAGAGTCACCTATGGTGGACAGATTTTAGATGAGCTTCCAGGTGAAAACAGACTAAGAAGAAGGAGTGATGAACTATTTCTGAATATTTAATCACTGAAAGCCTTATGAATAGCAGAGAAATACTGTCAGATATAGTGCTGGAAAATGAGCCCCTCAGGTTGGAAGGCACTCAAAATGTGACTGGGGAGGAGCTGCCTCCTCAAAGTAGAGTTGACCATAATAACGTGAATGGAGTAAAGCCTGTGGGAGAAAAACCTGAGGGACCTTCATTTGCTGATGGGGCACAACTCAAAATGAAGAGAATCAGCTGTAAACATCCATTGAAAATCGGATCATGGAATGTACTAAGCATGAATGAAGGAATATTGGAAGTTGTCAAAAATGAAATAGAACTTATAAACATCAATACCTTAGGCATTAGTGAGCTGAAATGGACTGATATTGGCCATTTTGAATCTGACAACCACATGGTTTACTATGCTGGAAATAACAAACTGAAGAGGAATGGTGTTGCATTCATCGTCAAAAAGAACATGTCCAGATCAGTCATGAGGTACAACGCTGTTTGTGATAGGATAGTATCCATGCACCTACAGGGAAGCCCAGTTAATACCACTATTATTCAAGTATACCCACCAACCACTAAAGCCAGTGAGGATGAAGTAAAAAGAATTCTACCAACTTCTTTAATCTGAAATCAATCAAACATACAATCAAGATGTATTGATCATTACTGGTGATAGTTGGAAACTATGGCCTTGGTGATAGAAATGATGCTGGAGAACACATGATAGAATTCTGCAAAATCAATGATTTGTTCATTTCAAATACCTTCTTTAGACAGCACAAGAGACAATTATACACAGCGAACTCACCAGATGGAATACATAGAAAACAAATTAACTACATCTGTGGAAAGAGAAGATGGAAAAGCTCCATATCATCAGTGAAAACAAGGCCAAGGGCAGACTGTGGAACAGACCATCAATTACTCGTACACAAATTAAAACTGAAGCTGAATAAAATAAAAACAAGTCCATGAGAGCCAAGATATGACCTTGAATATATCCTACCTGAATTTAGAGATCATCTGAAGAAGAGATTTGATACATTAAACACTAAAGACCAAAGACCAGAAGAGTTGTGGAATAACATCCAGAACATCAAACATGAAGAAAGCAAAAAGTCATTAAGAAGACAAGAATGAAGAAAAAGGTCAAAATGGATGTCAGAAGAGACACTGAAATTTGCTCTTCAGAGCAAAGATGCTAAAGCAAATGGAAGAAATGAGGAGGTCCAAGATCTGAACAGAAAATTTCAAAGATCAACTTGAGAAGATAAAGCCAAATATTACAAAAAATGTGCAGATATCTGGAATCAGAAAACCAAAAAAGAAGAATATGCTCAGCATTTCTTAAGCTGGGGGAACTGAAGAAAAAAATCAAGCCTTGACTTTTGTTATT
>NW_006408695.1:4103840-4122611 GCF_000296735.1 Chrysochloris asiatica | reverse complement strand
GCCGCTCCGCGGGAGAAAGATGAGGCTTTCTACTCCCGTAAGGATTTACACCCTCGGAAACCCTGTACAGGGTCGCTATGAGTCGGAACTGACTCGACTGGCACTTAACAACAACAACAATATGCATGTAAAAGCTGGACAGTGAATAAGGAAGACTAGCAGAATTGATGCTTTTGAGTTACGGTGTTGGAGGAGAATACTGAAAGTGCCATGGGCTGCCAAAAGAGCTAACAGATCCATTTTAGAAGAAGTGCAGCCAGAGTGCTCCTTGGAGGCCAGGATGGCCATTCTTTATCTCTCATACTTTGGACATATTGTCAGGAGGGACCAGTCCTGGAGAAGGATAGCATGCTTGGTAAGGTGGAGGGTCCGTGAAAAAGAGGAAGACTCTCAATGAGATGGATTGGCCAAGTGGCAGTATTGATAGACTCAAGGGTGGAAACAATAGTGAGGTTGGCCCAGAATCGGGCAGTGTTTCATTCTGCTGTGCATAAGGTCACTATGGGTCGGTACCAGCTCGATGGCACTTAACAACAACAACAATATCCCAAGGAGCCCTGATGGCACAAGTGGTTAAATACTCAGCTACCTGAAAGGTTGGTAGTTCAAACCTACCAGCCACTCCCTGTGAGAAAGATGTAGCAGTCTGCTTCCATAAATACTACAGCCATGGAAACCCTCTGGGGTAGCTTTACTCTGTCCTATAGGAGTTCTATTGTGACCCTGTAGGATAAGCACTGGACTTATAACCATACGGTTGGCAGTTCAAATCCACTAGTCACTTTTTGGAAGCATGTTTCCTATGAATAAGAACTGACTTGATGGCACACTACAACAATATAGATTCACTATGAAATAGAATCAACTTGATGGCAGTGAGTTTATTTTTTGTCTTTTAATAATATTGTAAATACTTTTAAATATATTTTGCACAATTACAAGATGAGTCAGAGAGAAATCCTGTGTGCCATGTACTGCCCACGAACTCATTCTGCAAGGATCCTGTGACTGGTCAATTTCTGTGTCTCTCTCTAAGAGCATGCCTTGGAGAGGTGGAATCTCTGTCTTAGCTCCTGGGTGGAATCATTGTACAAGAGAGCTCTCATACTCAACAGCTTTAGCACTGAGTAAAGAGAGGCTGAAGGAGGGAAGGAAGAGAGTGTCTTGAAGGAAGGGGCAGAAGATGGATAGAAGTAGGTTTCCAGATTTGATAAATAATAATACAGGATAACTGATTAAATTTGAATTGCAGATAAATAGAATAATCTTTCTTTGTGTAGGTGTGTCTCAAATATTCCATTAGGATATATTTACAATAAAAATTATTTGTTTTCTTTAATTAAAATTTCACTGGATATCCTGTGTGGTATTTGGAAAACCTAGTTGGAGGAAGCACTCAAGGTCAAAGGAGTTAAATAGTAATAAAGATATCTTTTTAAGACAGAGTTTATAATTTTTCAGAACTGCTCCATGTTTCTTCTCTCATTTTTCCTTCAGTTTTACAAAGGGTAAGTAGTGTTCTTCTAATTTTTCAGAGATTCAGAGATGGTTGGTGACTTACTTAAGGATATGCCACTGATGAATGGCATAGTTAGCATTCAAGTAGGATTTTTTTTTTTTTTACTTCTTATTTTAAGATAATTTTAGACTTACAGAAAAGTTGTAGAAATAGCAAAGTGTTCTTGTATATCCTTCACCCAACTTCCCCTAAAGGTAACATCTTAATGTAAGTATAGAACAATGGTCAAAATGAAAACAAACAAAAAAATCAAATTAACAGTAGTTCAATACTATTCTTTAAAGCACAGTTTATTCAGATTTCACCAGTTTTTCCATTAATATCCCTTTTATGTCTCAGAATCCAGTGGAGAGTCCTTTCTCACTTTAAATGGATATCAAGACAATTCTGACTCATGGCAACCCCATGTGTATCAGAGTGGAACTGGGCCTCCTTGGATTTTCATTGGCTGGTGTTTCTGGGAGATCTTTTCTCTGAGATTCCTCTGGGTACATTCAATTCACTAACGTTTCCATAGCAGCTGACCTCCACCCATTGACTCCCATGTCTCGTAATTCTCCAATAACATGGAATATTTCCTTAGTTTTCTTGGTCTTTCATGACCTTGACACTTTGGAAGAGTCCTGACAAGTTATTTTGTGGAATGTTCTTCAACTTGGATTTATTTGATATTCTTTCATAATCATATTGAAGTTATGCCTTATTGTAAAGGATGCCATGGAGTGGATATGCTCATTTCTGGGCGTGATATCAGATACACTATGTTGATATGTATTACTGTTGTTATTAACATTGATTATTTGGTGAAGATGGCATCTGCTGAGTTTCTCCACTACAAATTTATTATTTTCTCCATTGTAATTGACAAATAAGGAGCCCTGGTAGTTCCAGGGTTAAGCACTTGACTGTAAAGTGAAAGTTTGGTGATTTGATCTCACCCAGGGGCTCTGCAGGAAAGAGACCCGACAATCTGCTTCCATTTATATGATTATTCCAAGATTGTAGCCTACTTCTGAGAAATCTGTACCTGGACCAAGAGGCAGTTGTTCGAACAGAGCATGGGAACACTGAATGTTTTAAAATTGGGAAAGGTGTGTGACAGGGTTGTGTTCTTTCACCACACTTGTTCAATATGTATACTGAGCAAATAATATGAGAAGCTGGGTTCTATGAAGGAAAATGTGGCATCAGGATTGGAGGAAGACTTATTAACAACCAGAGATATGCAGATGATACAACCTTGCTTGCTGAAAGTGAAGAGGACTTAAAATAGTTACTGATGAAGATCAAAGAGCACAGTCTTCCATATGGATTACAACTCAATGTAAAGAAAAAAAAAAAAATCTCACCACTGGACCAATAAACAACATTCTTATCAATGGAGAAAAGATTGAAGTTGTCAAGGACTTCATTCTTCTTGGATCCACTATCAACACTCGCAGAAGAAGCAGTCAAGAGATCAGACAACATATTGCACTGGGCAAATCCACAGCACAGGAACTTTTAAAAGTAATGAAGAGCAGAGATGTCAGCTTGAGGACTAAGGTATGCCTGACCCAAGCCATGGTATATTCAATAACCTCATATGGATGCGAAAGCTGGACAGTGAATAAGGAAGATCGTAGAAGAACTAATGACTTTGATTTGTGGTGTTGGAGGAGAATACTGAAAGTGCCATGGACTGCCAAAAGAACCAATAGATCTGTTTTGGAAGAGTGCTCCAAGACTGCTAGACTTCGTCTCTCATACTTTCTCTCATACTTTGGACACATTGTCTAGAGAGAACAGTCGCTGGAGAAGGATGTCATGCTGGGTAAGGTGGAGGGTCAGAGAAAAAGAGGACCACCCCCAACGAGATGGATCAGCCAGGTGGCATCATTGATGGCATCAAGTGTGGCGGCAGTAATGAGGTTGGCCCAGGATCGGACATTGTTTCGTTCTTCTGTGCATGGGGTCGCTGTGAGTCAGTTCCGACTCGATTGCACCTGACAACAACAACAACATAGCCAACAAAATCTGTGGAGACATAGGGGTTCACTATGAGTTAGAATAGACATGCAGAAACAACAGTTACTAAATATTTTGAGAGAATATGTTGTAATACTTTATTACATATATTCTGCTTTTATTCAAACATTCACACACTAATTATCATTCCTTTGTGAGTTTTGTTTGCTACCACTTTTAATGTGGCAATCTAATTGTAATTTCCTATTTACTTCATTTCTTCTGCATTTAATTGGAGTTATTATGGAATAAAAGTTGTTGCTTTGTTTCCTATTTTTGCTTAATTATTTTAATTCTAAGTTTATTGCTCTTTTCACTAGAGCACACATGAAGGAGAAAGTAAAAGAGCTTGGTCAACTGTGAAGGCAAGACTGTTTTCCAGTCTTCGGTACAAAGTGGGTAGAAATAACTGTACTCATTTCACAAATATTGATCAAATGCATTTCTGTATAGGGCACCATATGTGTACTATGGGTCCTGATGTGGGGCTGTGGGTTAATGTGCTAGACTGCAAGGTCAGTTTGAACCACAAGATCAGTGGTTCAAGCTCACTAGATGCTGCTTGGAAACCCTATACAGGGTCAGTATGAGTTGGAGCTGACTCGATGGCACTTCACAACAACAACAAACGTGGTACTACGGAGAACACAAATGCATAAAATATCCTATGAAGGCTGGCAAATATAAGATAAATACTTAAGGCACTCTTTATAAAATGGATTATAAATTTAGCTGGATATTGAACAGAAAATGACTGCATTATTGCAATGATAAGTATATTATAATACAATTATCAAGCAAGGCCTAACTGCAAGCTCAGTTCTGTCAAGTGTAGAAAATCCCAAACCAGATGATTATCATGCGTGTGTAGATTTGGAGTCTTAGTTTATCCAGTTATTTGCAGCATGGTCTCTCTCTTTAATTTATAGGGAGAATTAGACTAGCAGTAAACCAGCTTGACTGCTTGTGGGTCCCATACTTCCTTCTAGCAGGGAGAGAGTAAGTGGCTTCAGAGAATTCTACCATTGCTCTTCTTTAGGAAATGGAGAGTCAATTCATATACTGCAGCTAGAAAAATTGAATTTCTATTCTTGGTTCTTTCTTTCTTAACATTAACCTATAACAAACCATGTAGCTATAATTCTAGTAACCCCAATACCAACAGAGAAAAATTATGGACATAGTCAAAAGATTTTTAAACTTTAGCCTATTATTTTAGCCTGAAGTTAGTATAACTAAACAAGAGCATTCAAGAGAACAATAATAGTCCCTGATTGTGTAGTGTAACAGGATGCAACCAGGAGATTCTTCTTGTATACATGAGTAGGTTACTATGGAAGAGTCGTTTGAATTCTCATGTGGAATGTGAATTGCTTGGGATGTGTGTATGATAAATGTTCATGTGGGGAGAACAAATCTCTGGTGCATTAATACAATTATAAAAACAAACACAGAACTCCAAACCAAATTTAACTCATAGCAACCCAATAGGACAGAATAGATCTGCTCATTAAGGTTTCTAGGACAATAAAACTTTATGGGAGTAGGCATCTTTCTCCCACAGAGTGGTTGGTGGTTAGAACCACTGACTTGCAGGTAGCAGCCCAATGCTTACCCCACAGGAATACCGAGGCTTCTAATATCACTATAATGAGAGAAAATAAATAAATAAAAACATAAAAAGACTTTCTAAGAGTAGAACTTAATTCAGTCCCCACAGACTTTTATTTATATTCTTATTTTAATGCAGACAATGACCTGAATTTGAGATACAGGTAAACCAGAGGTGCAGGTAATAGTCTGCAAGTGAGGGATGCAGAACCTAAGGCTCATGGTCATTTTGCCATTTTGCTAAAATTGTTGCTAAAATTTTGGGTCCTGAACTGGTACTCGAACTCTCTGACTCTAGAGTATGCATATAAAAAAATTTTTTTTTTTTATTCCATGTTGCCCTTGTCAATGTCAAAATGAAAATTCTGCATAACTCTAAACAGAGTGACTGTATGCCTCACTTTGCTCAGGACAGTTCAGATATATGCTTTTTGTCATAGCAAGATAATCACTTTCCATCCTCAAACATTTCCTGATTTGGATCATTGATTATATGGTCACCCTGTCTCTAGGAAGATTTAGAGAAACTCCAATTGAGACTTTATTCATGAAACTAATGTTAAGGAAGTTGCTAATAAACTATCTAAATGTTAGGAACGTGTTATTTAAATATAGAGTAGCTACATTCTAAAATTTAAAATATATGTATATACACACATACATATTGCTCCTGTTGTTAATTTACCTCATGTTAAGTCTGACTCTTGGTGGAAGTATGGGTGCATAATAGAATTGCTCCATAGGGTTTTTTGAGTGTTGTCTTTTGAAGGCAGATTGCCAGGCCTCTCTTCTGAAGTATCCTTGAATGGGTTTGAACTGCCAACCTTTCAGTTAGTAGTCAAGGACTCACCTGTTTGCACCACCCAGAAATCCTTTATATACATAGGCCTGGACATAGACATATACGAGGATAAGTAAAAAATTATCGACACACTGGCAGTAGAATTTTTTTTAACCAACTTTTAGAAAACACAAATATATCATTTTTTGACATAATCCCCTTGCTTTTCAATACACTTTGTCCATCTGTCAACAAGCTTTCGTATTCCCTTATTAAAAAATATTTTAGGCTGAGCTGTGAGCCATGAATGCACCACTGTCTTCACGTCTTCATCAAAGGTGAATCTTCGTCCTCAAAGGATGGCTTTCAGGGGACCAAACAGGTGATAGTCTGATGGAGCAAGATCAGAACTATTGAAAGGATGCTTTTATAGCTCATAATGAAGTTTTTTTCAGAGCCTCAACAGTGTGGGCAGAGGTGTATAGACATGCATTGGCAAGCAAAGTCACAATGTCCTTGGATAGCAGTTCTTTGTGTCTAATCTGAAATTAGACTTCAACTCTTCAATGACCATCTCACTACAAAGAGACTGTTGATTTTTGAATCTTTTTTCTTGATAGTGGTCCGATCCAGGTCCTTGAGAATCCCAGAATAGTGTAAGCATCAATTTTCCAGCTGATGGTTGGCTTTGGAACTTTGTCTTGGTTGGTGATTGATGATGTTTCCATTCCATACTCTGCTGTTTACTCTCAGGCTCATAGAGTTCAATCCATGTCTCATCATCAGTAATGATTTTTGTTTTTAGAAACCTGTACCTTTCTTCGAGTATTGATCCAAATTTTGTTTGCAGGTGTCCAAATGCTTCTGTTTATGTTCTTTCATGAGTAGTTTTGGTACACATCTTGTACAAACTTTTTGCAACCTAAGTCTGATGGATTATTTCATAGGCAGATCCATGACAGATTTGCACATGAATTGCCACGTAATCCATTCAACAGAATCAATTTACATGCACGCTCAATGTTGCCATCAGCTGTAGACATGGATGGGTGTTTTAATATAACCGGACTGTGGATATTTTTTGACTCACCCTTGTACATACAACACATATGTAAAGCACATATGTACCATACATTAATTTCATCCAGAATATCTTTGACCTTTTTGAGTAGAGAAAGGCGAGCATAATGATGCTACCGTATAATATAGGAGAAACCTCGACTGTATTTAAAGCAACAATTTAGCTAGTCTAAAATTTGATATCAAGGCTTTAAAAGCAAAACTGACTAGTATTTAGACATCTATGCTTTAAGCCTGGATTTGTTATCATTGTGTGATGTCATTTTTAGCAACTGTTTTCCTTGTCTGGCCCTCAGTTTAAATACCTGGAAAATGAAATATTTTAACCTCTGTGGTTCTGTCTCAGTTAATGTGTGATTCCATGATTTTGAACTTCTCAGGAGAATGTGAATTCTAAAGTTACAGTCTAAAGCCATCCTAATCTGGGATCTACTTTTCTTTGCATTTGGAATGAGCCCAAAGAAAAGGTCATTTTTGCAGATATCTTGAGGTTGTGCTCCAATGTCCTCATTAAATAACAGGAGTCCAGACTGGCAGGCCCAGGGGAATATTCAATCAAGGTGAGAAAGGCCAAGTCATTACCGGAACACTATCATCAGAGCTGTAAACATAGCATTCATTCGTGGGCTTTAGCTGAAAGCAGGTTCATTCTCTCTCTCACTCTCTCCTTATACAGATTCTGTTTGTCAATGCATCTGACCCTTCCAATAAGTCACCAGAGGCGAGAAGGGAGGGAGAGTGAAAGAAAGAAAATTACTACCGTAAATAGGTTCTGAACAGTGAAAGATCAAAATAGACAGCCTCTGGCTTCACCGGATGAGTCACTCTTCAGCCCAGACGCAAAAACAACCATGGCTTCTCTACTTAGTGGCAGTCTTCCTCTCTGGAGAGGAAACACTGCTCTGATTGGAGATATTGGCCATTTTATACTTCAAAGCAACTTCACCTGCAACTAAACAAAGAAGAAGGAGAACAAGTAAAACAAATTTTACAAGTGCTTGTCTGAAGAACCAGCTACTCAAAACTCCAGAAGTTACAAGGAAATGCTTTCATCTCTTCCTTTTTATTAGCGTGATGATCATTA
Organism: Chrysochloris asiatica; assembly: GCF_000296735.1. Classification (NCBI taxonomy): domain Eukaryota; kingdom Metazoa; phylum Chordata; class Mammalia; order Afrosoricida; family Chrysochloridae; genus Chrysochloris; species Chrysochloris asiatica. The sequence continues at coordinate 4,114,529 of NW_006408695.1, read as the reverse complement.
ATTTGGCTGCTGTGTATATCTATTCCCCCCTAATTTTTTGACTGAGATTTGGTTTCCATTCAACAAATATCTTGTCAGGTACTAGGCTGGGCTCAGTATGTGATGGAGAGATGAACTAACAGGAAGATAATCTAAGGAAGAAGTGGGCAAGTGCAAACTTAATGATACTATGTGCTGGAAACAAGAAGATCCATGGCAGCATGCCCTATGTGGAGCAAAGAGATGGACCTTGGCAAATGCTTTAACAAACTGAGAGACTAATGGGAAGAAAGGCTTAGGTGTTTTCTGGATTTAGCAATAAGTGCAAATTTATCTTGGGAGTGGAAGAAATAAAGCTGGTAAGAGAGATTGGGACCAGATTCAGAGGATGAATGTATTGGACCTAATGCTATATGCTGTGGATATGGAAGGGGAAAACAGGGACACTATGGGATGATTATAATACCAATTGGACTGGAAAGGATGAAGGAGAAACAAGATCCAGGAAGATCAGTTTAGCAGCTTTTGCCATAGATCAGGGTATAAATAAATATATTATATCCCCCCTTCAGTACATTACCTTTGGGATTAGAGAAAAGAGGATGAGCATGAAAGAATGTAATGAATCCTCTCTGAATTTGTAGTTAGTTAGTGAGGATATCAATATGAAAATGTTACCTATCACAGGATGGTAATGTCTGGGACCCTGAGGTCCTTCTCCAGCTGAGGTTGACACACACAAAGGAGGAGGGTTGATTACTCCACTGAAATCTGGGGACAAGTAATTGTAACTGGAATGCTATTGTGGTTCAGTGGTAAAATTATCACTTTCCGTGTGGCAGATTTAGCTTCAGTTCATGTACCTTAGCGGAAGGTTGTATGTTGCTAAGACGCTGACCCAGTTTCCATGGAACTTTCTGACTAGCATAGACTAGAAAGAATGGCTTACTACCAAAAGATCAACCAATGCAAACACTCTATTAGTGGTCTGATATGCTGTGCATGGGGTCACCATGAGGGCTGGGGATACACTTGGCAGCTACTGTCAACAACTTACACTACAAGTTTTGTATGCTACTTGGGGTTTTGAATGTTATAATTTGGCTGCTCAACCCATAATACTTTTTCAGGCCTATTTTGGGAAAATGCTCTTGTTCTTTGGAAGACAGCAGAACCTGAAAGGAAGAACATCTGCCTATTCAGTGACTCTACTCCTAGCTGCCTGCCTGACTTTGGATAAATCACTTTTCTTCTCTGGGCCTTGGTTCCTCATCTGCAATATGAGTATACTATTTGATGAGGGTACCCTTCAAATTCCAACAGTTAAGATATATATTTAGAACTGGCAGACTCCATCATGAATGCCTTTCATGAAACAAACCCATCTTGTTGATTCATCCTGACAGATTAAGCAATTCAGGTGTCATTATTTCAGACACACTTTGTTATTGTTGTTAGTTGTCATTGACCAGACTCCCAACTCATGGTGACACAGGCACATAGAGTGAAATATTACCTGGTACTGTGACATTCCCATGATCACTTGTGGATTGGAATATTGTGATTCTTAAGGTTTTTATTGGCTGATTTTTGGTAGTAGATCATCAGACTTTTCCCAAGTCTGTCTTAGTCTGGAAGCTCCATTGAAACCTATTCATCATCATAGCATCATGCAGGCCTTCACTGACAGATAAGTGATGGCTGAGTATGAGATACATTGGCTGGGAATCAACCAGCTTGGAAAGTGAGGATGAGCATTGCCCCAAATACATTTTATGGATAAATCAATAGAGATACATTGAAAGCAAGTAATTTTCAGGACACACGTTGAATGAATGACAAAGTCAAGATTAAGCCACTTGACTCCTAGCCCACTGATGCCTAGGAAGGTCCAGTACTTATATTTCAAGGAACACTCTCAGTGTTCTATATTGTCTCTAAATGTTCTGACATAATTCTCATATTTTCTCCTGAGTGAAGCTAGGATGGCAAAAAAGGGAACCTTTTCATCAGGGTCGCTGGTCAGTTTTTAAAGACATTTGTTTAAAAATTACTTCATTTCATTGGAATGTGTGTAAAAGCTTAACTCTCCTTTGTAGTCAGTATTTCCCTGATCAGCTGCAAAAATGTACTTGGATGTGGTCAGCAGGCAGAGGCTAGATCATTTACACTCCTCATCTTGGGTCTTTTTGGACATAACAACTCTGGGCCAAAAGGGAGCTTTGAATTCATTCAATCCAACCATCATTCATAACAGTCATGATCGTTGCCTAGACTCTTATTAAACTATATCATGTAGGAAACTCACACCTATTGTCAACTATCTCTCGACAGCTTCACATTATTGTCTCAAAGTCAACCAACGTACAAAATGACTTTGGCATAACCTCTTATCTTCTCCAAATGCTTCTCATATCTTTTCAGATTGTATTGTCATCTACCTGTCCAATAATCTAAAACTTGATTCTTTAAAAGGCTATTCCTCCTCTTATATTTTATGACTTCTAATTATGCTACCTCTGAAATTTCTCTCAAATCCTTCCCCTTTTGTATCCATTTCCCTTTTTTGTACTCTCTTTAAGCCATCCATCATCATATATCTCTGGAATATTTATGTAGTCTCCTAACTGATTTCTGGTATAGTGTTATAAGGTAAGCACTGGACTGCTAACTGCAAGGACGGTGTTTTAAACCCACCAGCCACTGCTCAGAAACCCTATACAAGAGATTTCAGAACTTATTGACCATTAATGTTGGTTTTTTCTTTCCACAGTATCTTTTGTGGAGCACACTCTGTGCAAGGCTGGTCTGTTCATTCTATCTGAATTGTATTTTCCTCTCATTGTCACATCTGTCCACCCCTATTTGCCACTACACTTGTTATTTCTTCTGCTCAGAATACCCTTCTTCCTGATTCCTGCCATCTGGGGAAATCCCACGCATGGCCCAATTCAAATATCTCCTTTCTGAAGCTTCCTTTGATATTATATGCCAGCATAACCCCTAAGCTCTTGGAGGACTGTATACTTGTATATATTATAACATTCAATTATATTCTAGTAGTGTATGTTGGTATCTGTCTTCCAACAAATTCTGAACTCCCTGAGGACCAGAAAGCATGTTTAACTAGTCTCTGAGTCACCAAAGTCTAAAATGGTGACTGTCTTCTTCGACGTCTTTTAACCTTGACTCAGTGACTTATAGTTGATGAACTTTCTGCACTATGTGAACTTACAATTAGGGTACAGTGGTCCTTACCCTCCCTCACTATTACCTGGGCTTAGGAGGGAACCAGTGGGAATTATACTGGTAACATTGGTTTAGCAAGGGAGATAGGACAAATATCTTGGTTGTTATAGTACAGAGTCCTTATGAGAGAAGATTTTTAGGGAAAGAGAGTTACTTCTAAATAAGAGATACTAGGGAGGGCACCCTGAAGCTTCAGGAGCCTACATTTGCTGAGCATTTGCTCTGTGTAGGGCATTGTGCTAACAACTATAGGAATAGATGAACCAGGAATAGTCATTGTCAGCAAAGAGTCCACAGTTATTAGCTGGATTTCCAAAGACTTATGGTTCTCATTAAAAAAAAAAAAAAAAAAAGTCTACTAGCTGAGGCACCAAAGAGAAAATTGGTTTAGAGATGTGGGAATCTAAGCATCAGAAGTGAGAATAGAAGGGCAAGGAGTCTTCATTTGAGCTGGAAACAAGGTCTGGAAAACCTAGGAAACCCCAAAAGTGACCTTATTTTGTCTTTGCTGTCTCTGTGTACCTGTTTTAATCATCTTGAATGGAAACATTCCCAGCCCCCGCTCTGCCTGTATCCAGCCAAGGTGCCTTAGACACATCATTTCCCTAAGTCTCTAATCTGTGAGATAAGTGATATAATTTGCTTAAATGTCAGCTTGGATGGTCTATCTTGGCAAGTTTTGATGTTTAAGTCAATTTTTAAGCATGTTGGGATATGCATAGCTTGAAAACATCCTAGGAAATAATGCTTTTTTAGGAAAATTATTTTTCAATACTAGACTCCAATGCCCTTGGCTAGCAGACAAAATGTATTTTGTTATAATGAATAACTTAAGATTCATTGTTTACATATAAACCTTTTTTGCTTAGATATACTCTATGTTTCTCGAATACACTTGCTTTATTCCCCTCTTCTCTTTCCAGGCAGCACATTATCTCTATGCTCTGTCTCCCACTTGGACTGGTGGTGGTGGTTGTGGTGGTGGCTGTGGTTGTGGTTGTTGTGGTTGCAGTTGTGGTTGCGGTGGTGGTTGCAGTGGTGGTGGTTGTGGTTGTGGTTGTGGTGGTGGCTGTGGTTGTTGTGGTTGTGGTGGTTGTTGTTGTTGTGGTGGTGGTGGTGGTTGTGTGCCATGGAGTCAGTTCATAGGCTTTAAATCTTTATGGGAGCAGAAAGCTTCATCTTTCTCCCACAAAGCAGCTGGTAAATTTGAACTACTGACCTGTGATTAGCTGCCTAACTCATAACCCACTACATTACCAGTGCTCCTCCCTCTTGAACTACAACCCCTGATTTGGGTTATACCAAAGAAATACATATTTGAAATATTATATTTACTAAAGTATGTTTCAATATCCTAAAATAGCCAAGTGACTCTTCCATTTGGGGACAGTCCATGAATCCTCCATCTGTGTAATAATAACGCCTCCCTATGTGTAGCACTCCGCAGCACATAACTGTGTATACCACAACAGGGTTTCCATATCTATTGTTTTATTTGGTTTCCACAACAACTATTCAGGCATTCAACATCATTGCAGGCTGGCAATGTATCAGGCACTGGGACAGGTGTGGGGGTAAAATTTTGAACAAAGTATGCAAGATTCCTGCTCATCTGGAGCTGACAGTCTAGAGAGACAGAGTTTATATTTCTATTCTAATTTTAGGACTAAAGATACTAATGTGAAGTGATTAGTCCTACCAGTTCTTCAATAGAACAGGAACTTCAACCTAGATTTTCTATTTCCAATCCAGAACTCTAAATTTGCCACCATTCAACCTCTCAACCATTGGAAAATCCCCAGACACTCCCTCCAATGGGAGTTAACTGAAGGGTGGTGTGTAGGGGGGAAGCCAGTGCCTATGAGAATGTCAAAGTGGCAAATAGAGAAGCCAAATGTATCAAAATTAAAACAACAAAATATACCAACTTCTGAAAACCCTGAGTGGGAAGGCAGGTTCCAAATCCAAATAACTGGCAATAGCAACAACTGCTTAATATCAAAGACAAAAACAAAAAGATCTTCCTCCTCTAAGCAAGAATGCAAAAGTACATCCTGAAGTTGTACAAAACAGTGTTTGATGTAAGTATTCAGGTCCAGCTGTGAACAGAGCTCTACTTTTGCGTTTTCCATGGAACTCTTATTGACCTCCTGAACTGAGTTAACATATGCTTCAGGACTTTTGAGGAGAGATTCATGGGTGCCCCAGATGGAGTGAGCAGGGAGAAGGTGGAGAACTCCTTTTAGACGACCATCCTACAGTCCACCTCTCCTTCTATCTCTTTGTAAGTAAGTGAAGGCTAGGTTGGTTGATGAATGGAAAGGAAAATACGACCTTTTCCCCCTGTGAGCTGTAATAAGATATCTTCTAAAGGTAAATCATATGGGCATTTACAATTTTCCTCTCTGTCCCTCCATTTTCAAGCTGAAAAAGAAAGAAAGAGACAAAACAAACCAAAAACCAAGTGGAAGAGGAGATACAGAACGTACTGAGAACTGCATCAAGGAGTCACATAGAATATGGTTCCTGACCCAAGTGGTAAGAGACACATATGTAAACCATCATCCCATTACAATGTAATGTTAATTCAAAGGGGCTTCAAAAAGTTCTTAGAAAAATGGAATGAAAAGATACTTGAATTTTTCCATGAAAATGTTGAAGACGCCTGGTAGTGTTATTACAGTTATAAAAAATTTTGTGGAAGCTCTAGGGGAAAAGTGAATGGATGGGTGCTTCATAGCAGGATCCTGAAGTTTGCTCAGAAGAAATTAATGGGGTTAAAGTTGAAGTAAGAAGGAAGCTAAGGTAAAACCCCCACGTGAGCAAAGATTTGGTGGGGTGAAAATGTAAGTTATGCTTTGGAAGTATTTGATGAGATGCTACTTGTATTTCTGGCAACAGGACTCCTTGTAAAATGAGATAAAAGGAATGACTGCTTGTGTGCCCTGAGCAATGTAAATGGTTTATCCTCAACTACTAAGATTGGTGGTTTGAACCCACTCAGTTGCACTGCAGAAGAAAAGCCTGGTGAACTACTACAACAAAGATTGTGTTGTTGTTGTTGTTAAGTGCTGTCTAATCTGTTCTGACTCACAGCGACTCTATATAGGGGTTTCTGAGGAGCGACTGGTGGGTTTGAACTGTTAAACTTGAGGCTAGCAGTCCAGTGCTTATCCTAAAGCACTACACAGCCAAGAAATCCCAATGGAACACAGTTCCATTCTGTAGGATATAGAGTTGCCATGATTTGGGATTAACTGGATGGCAACTGGTTTTGTCTTTTGGGGTGTTTTTTGTTTGTTTGTTTGTTTGTTTTAGTTAGGTACTTTATCAACAAATTAACTCAGAGGTATAAGAGACTAGGGTTTATGTACTCACTCATTTCCTAGCCTAGGGCAGACTGGAAACGGCATTCTGCTCCAGGCAGTCATCAGATATCCAAGCTCCTTCCATTGTGTGGCTCCATCCTCCATTAGATCCTTGAGTGTTTGACACTCTGGAGGTGGAAGGGAAAGAAAACGAGGATTCTGCATACATAGGGAGTTAAAAGGATGAGATGAATTAACATATGCCTGCTCACATTCCTTTGACTAGAACCTAGCTCCATGATCACTCTTAACTGCAAGGGGAACTGGGAAGTAGAGGCTGATGGGAGAACACATAGTATTGAACTGACCAGTCTTTGTCACAGTTTGGAGTCTGAAGAACAGGGAGATGGAAAGAATAAGGCAATATGTTTACATGTGGAACTTGGAGAAATTCTACTAGTTTCCCTAGACAGGAAGCTGTGATAAAGGAGACAGAAGGATTCTGGGTGAGATGTGACCTGTGGTCAGTTCTTCAGACAGTAGCGGGGAAGGCTACAGGGCTGAGAAGGTAAAGGGGGAATGAAGGGTTCCTACTAGAGGGTGTTTGCACCCACATGGCCAAGTTCTATCCTGTTGTTCTATCCTAGTCAGGAGAAAATGGAGCAAGAATCATTTCAGCTTCAAGCTATTAGAATGGGCTCAGAAAGAAACTCAGCCAACTAGCCAACTTAACAACCAAACAAAATTATTACTTGATCCTCACAGTAATTCTGGGAAGAGGATCTGGTTTAAGAATTATCATCCCATTTTACAAGTGGAGAAACCTATACGCAGAGAGGTTAAAAGACTTGCCCAGCGTCCCACAGCAAATAAGAGACAACTCAAACCCACATTATGTTCTTTCCACAGTTCCACAGATTCTCAACTCTGTGTGGGAGTTGCCAGCCACACTTGGGCCTCCAACCAGATCCAGCCCTAAACATGATACTAAAGTCGAGGGGAAAGTTCCTTTCGATCCCCAGTTCTTCTGTCTGCCTGACTTTGGGAATCAGTGAACCAACTCGCTGCTCACAGAGCATGTACGTGTTAGCTGTCAAACAGTGTGTGCAGCATCTGACAGCCCTAATATCACTGTTTGTATTATCAGACAATTACCAGCCGAGCTCATATTCATAATTTGACTAACAACTCGCGACAATGATTATTTTTCCTTTCCTGGCAAAACAAATATAGCAGCATTTTCTTTTCAGCATCAGTGCTGATGCTCCTTGGCATTCTATCAGCTGAAGGATTTTTTTTTTTTTTCCTGAAAAAAAAAAAAAAAAAAATGTTAGTCGTACTCCCCCACATCTCGCTAACTTTACAGTCCCCCATGGCATCTGTGTGCAGTGAACTGAGCTGTTGAGACTAAATGTAATTTGCAATCAAGCTTCTGTTAACATGGAAATGTACCGGCTGGTCTGCTGCAATATGGGTTCTCATTCTGTCTAGCATATGGTTGCATTAAATCCAGTCTCCAGAATGTCTCTTGTTACCACATTGTCAATCCGTGCAGAGCAGAGAACCCTAAAAAACCACTAAAGGAACATATTTTTGGAATTGGCTCTTCTATTGGATCTTGACAAGAGCTGTCCAAAGACATACTTGGTTACTTGAAATGAACTAGCCCTGTCAGATCTATGCACACATACACAGAGAGACACACAGTAAACTTGAAAACTGGTTAGAAGCTCTGTAAGCATAGGAATTACTCTGGAGGACAAAGAAAAAGGAGAAGGTGAAGGACTCTGCTCTAATAGTTACATTTGAGACTGATTAATTTTTTATTGATATTTCAATAAGAAAGGAGTCTGTGAATATTAAGTTGGACAGCACTTCAGCAGTCTTTATGGATAAAGACTGTAAAAAAGTAGTCTCTGGGGCTGGATGAGCCAGGGCTTGAAACCTGACCGTGGTCACCCCTCTTTAGCTTAGTGCACCTGTGGGTGCCTTCTGAATCTTTGTGAGATTCAGTTGCTTCATCTGTGAAATGGAAAGTACTAGGAGGGCCCTCACAACTTAGAGTGTAGCGGAAGATTCAATGCCTCAGATAGAGCTTGACTGGCGTGGTGCTGCTGGATAATGCATTGGACTGCAAGGTTAGATTGAACCACAAGGTCAATGGTTGAAACCCATCAGCCAGTCTTCGGAAACCCTATACAGGGTTGCTATTGGTAGGAACTAACTCGATGGCACTTAACAACAATAATTAGTCCACATTATAGGATAAGCATTTGACTGCCAAACACAAGGTCAGCAGTTCAAACCTACCAGCTGCTTCTCAGAAACCATCTACAGGGCTGTTATTAGTTGTTATTAGTTGGCACCGACTCAATGACATTTAGCAACAACAACCACATTAGTCCTAAAAACCTGTTGTCTATCATCACCATTCCCAAATCTGATAGTTAAGTTGCTTTCACAGTATCATCCACTACTGCCCTTCTCTTTTGGTCTTGCATTCTCTGGTGACAGAGATGAAAAGTGACCCCTTCTCTTGTGCAGCTCTGTTAAACAGTGTTTCACTGAGCCTTTCTTCTGAGACTCATGTTGTTGTTGTCACGTGTCATTGAGTTGGTTCTGACTCATAGTGACCCTGTATAGGGTTTCTTTGGAGCAGCTGGTGGATTTGAACTGCTGACCTTGTGGTTATTCATCTAGTACTGCTTATCTAGGATTCATAGTCATTCTAATTTAGGGATGACCCTTGGGATCTCTGAAGAAGGTGACCTTGCATATTGTAAAACCTCTATTTTCACTCAGCAGTTTTCATCCCTTCAACTCCCCTGTCCAATAGAGTGTTGAGGCACCCAATTCTGACATAGCCCCTCTTCTCTGCTTTGTGTGAGTCTGTGCACACTGCCACTGGGGTGACAACATTGGCTAAGTACAGCGATTGGAGGGGCTGTGTTACCAGCTTGGGACTACCTGATGCTGAAGGAGGATGGGCCTGATTAACCGAGCTTGAAAGAGGACCTGTCTCCAAGTACATGGAGCTTTACACAGTTTATTTAGTTCCTTTCTGGAAAATTCACAAAAACACTTTTCAATAAATCATTTCCTTAAATTCAATGAAGGGAAACATTTTTCCCCTTTAAAGAGACAGGTCGATGTACTATTTTTTTTGTGGAGAAAAATAGTTTTAAAAAGGAATAACTGTCCTCATTGTGCATCTGTTCTGTAAATCCAAAATTTTGTAGGTTTTATTAGATGTGTTTCTAACAGGATACATACACACAGAAGGTGCACAAGACATCCAAGTACTGGGGTATAAAGCTCCTTTCCAATAGTTGAAAGGTGCTTTAGAAGGTCAGGACAAAATGAAGAAAAAGTGCTCTAGTCATTCGTTTGCTTAACAACTATTTGTGTGTCAGGCACCATGTTAGGCACTAGGGATATAGCGATAAACTGTTTTGCCACCAAGAAACTGACAAACAGGTGAAAGTCAATTAAAGTAATTGTAATAGAATCTACCATCAAGCTAATCTAAGCTCTGGGGGTGGGTGGGGTCACAGGGCTACCTAACCCAGACTTGAGAAACTCCAAATGTAGAAATGGGATAAATTTGCATGCAAACAATAATATTACAATGGGATAAGTGTTTGTACCAGTAAAAAATTGTGCAAAGTATTTTAGGCATTGTTAGGCAAGAAGTTGTTCAAGAAATATTTATTAAGCACCAAGATCTGTAATGAGGAACAAAACATACTGCCCTTGAACTTCATCAGAGTTACAACCCTGAGTATACACAGATACACACGTTTATTTATTTAAAATCTGCAGTGTTGCAAGGAAGAAAACAGAATTCCAGCAGAAAATAAGAGTGGGGTTTTGGTATACAAGGGCAAGGGGTGTCAGAAAATGATTGTATTTATGTGAAGAGCTGAGAAAAAAGTATGCATGAGAGAGACAGAGGAAGTATATAAGCAAAGAATGGTAAGTGGCAATGAGCATGGTGAATATGATGAATTGAGAGAAACGGAGCGACAGGAAGGAGAGAGGAAAGGCTTCACAAAAGAGGTGTTGTTGTTGTTAAGTGCCGTCGAGTCGGTTCCGACCCATAGCGACCCTGTACAGGGTTTCCGAGGGTGTAAATCTTTACGGGAGTAGAAAG
>NW_006408695.1:4095572-4097300 GCF_000296735.1 Chrysochloris asiatica | reverse complement strand
ATTTTGCTTGGATCAATCATCAACACTCATGAAAGCAGCAGTCAAGAAAGCAAAAGATGTATTGCATTAGGCAAATCTGCTACATGAGACCTCTTATAAAATGTTGAAGAGCAAAGATATCAGTTTAAGGACTAAGGTGTGCCTGATCCATGACATTTTCAATGACCTCATATGCATGCGAACATTGCCCAGTGAATAAGGAAGACTGTAGAACAATTGATGCATTTTAGCTATGGTGTTGGAGCAGAATATTAAAAGTACCAAGGACTACAAAAAGAACAAACCAATCTGTTTTGGAAGAAGCACAGTCAGCATGCTTCTTTGATGCCAGGATGGCCATTTGTCTTTCAAATTTTGGACATATTATCTGGAGGGACCAATCCTTGGAGATGGATATCATGTTTGGTAAAATGGAGGGGCAGGGAACAAGAGGAAGTCCCCCAAATAGTTGGATTAGCACCGTGGCATCAGTGGTGGGGTCAAGCATAGCAGTGATTGTGAGGTTGGTGGAGGACTGGGCAGTGTTTCATTCTGTTTGCATAGGGTTACTGTGAGTTAGTACTGACTCGGTAGCACCTAACAACAGCAGCAGCCTCACGGAACTGCTATGCGATGTGACTAGTTGTCTTTGTCATATTAAATAGGCAACGGTGCTCTGTAAAGTGCAAAATTTATTCATTGGCAAAAGAGAATAGTTTAAAAACTAGGGGTTTGAACTATGTATGGGTCTCCAAACCCTTCTGCTTTCCTCTTTCTCTTCCTTTCTCTGTGTCTTCCTATCCTCTGGAATTTCTTGGGTAGCAGCTAAGTGCTGGATGTCTAGCTAAACAGTTTGTGGTTTGGACTCACCCAGAGGTGTCTCAGATGACAAGCCTGGAGATACGCTTCCAAAAGGTCACAACCTAGAAAACTCTGTGGAGTACAGTTCTACTCTGTGCACTTGGAGTCTCCATGAGTTGAAATTAACTCCACAGCAACTAACAACAATACAAACACGTGTCTTTGGGTCCTCTTCCTACAGTCTCCTTGCTGTTTAGAAAGGCACCATATCAGTAGCATATGTTTAAGTATGAGTTTCAAACTTTGGACTTTCTCTCTTAAGGGTGTACCTGTTCTCATTATCAGCTTGTCTTCATCTGTTATAACAAATACTTCTTGAGCACTTACTATGCTCCTGGCACTGGGAATGAATTGATGATCAGGCTTGTCATAAGAAATTCTACATTTCCTCTAAGTGAACTTCAGGGATCCATATACCCACATAGGCAACCATTTGTTCTTGCAATTTGAAGACGTTTTTAACCTTTAATTTTGAGTTTAGGAATATTTAGTAAAATAGTGTGCCAGGTGACATTTAGGCAATCAAGATGGAAAGAAACACGAGATTCTGATGTGACATTACACTTCAAAACAATGAGGCAGCTGCTTCTGTTGTTCAACTCAGGGCGGGGGTGCTTTTCAATAGTCAAAACTAAGCACTCTTTTGGTAGGTTAGCAAAGTCTATGGGACCCTAGTTGTACAGTGGTTAAGATCTTGGCTTCTAAACAGAAAGTCAGTGGTTCAAATCTACAAACTGCTCCTTGAGAGAAAGATATAATCTGCTTCCATAAGGGTTTACAGCTTTGGAAACTCTATGGGACTGTTCTACTATAGGGTTGTCCTGTTGTTGTTAAGTGCCATCGAATCGGTTCTGACCCACAGCGACCCTGTACAGGGTTTCAGAGGCT
>NW_006408695.1:4093030-4093832 GCF_000296735.1 Chrysochloris asiatica | reverse complement strand
AGAAAGCCTCATCTTTCTCCCGCGGAGCAGCTGGTAGTTTAGAACCGCTGACCTTAAGGTTCGCAGCCCGATTCGTAACCACTACGCTACCAGAGTAAGCCCCACTAATGAAGGTTTACCATGAGCAGATGCAAAACCAGGGTACTTCAGGCAGAAGAGACATCACATTAAGAGGCGAAAGAAGTTCCCTGCTGCTTGTATTTGTGAGAGTCTCAGGGAGCTGCCAGATCATAAATGACTTTGTAAACCAAGTCAAGGGATTGGATTATGGCTTGAAGGTATTATGGAAGCACCATTATCCATTGTCCATCTTTCCTATATGTTTATATGCATTATGTGACTCTATATCCCTCCCCACCCCAATCAGTGCTCAAGGATTATTGATTTAATTAAATTCCATTCTCTCTTTGTCACTTTATTCCTACCTCTGATATGTGATCTGTGGTAGTTTTCTTTTTACAATTCTGTGTGTCTTATTGTAGTGAGTGATATGGCACTAAGGTCCAAGACATAAGGAGTCAACAGTTTCTTCAGACCACTGAAGCTGTAACTTCAGCCCCTGCTTGGTGTTTGCAACCTGCTCCCAAGTTCTGACAGGAAGGTTTCACCCAAAGGTGTGAAGGATGAATCACCCCGTGACGCAGATTATTTTTGCTGCCAGTTGGCTATCCCTGACTGAGATCACAGAAATCAGAGGCTTGTTAGACTGTTTAGCCCAGCGTTCAGGCTTAGTTGAAAAACTCATTAACTCCATTTAATTAGGGAAACTACATGCTTCCAAACCTACATTAATGTCAGTCTA
>NW_006408695.1:4089936-4092675 GCF_000296735.1 Chrysochloris asiatica | reverse complement strand
TGTGTGTGTGTGTGTGTGTGTGTGTGTGAGTACACACACATACATACATATACTACTTATCTAACGATGTTGTTGTTAAATGCTGTCTAGTTGCTTTGACTCATAGTGGCTCTGTATAGGGTTTCCAAGGAGCAGCTGATGATTTAGAACCGCAGACTTGTGGCTCAAACTGACCTTGGGATCCAGTGTTTTATTCCACAGTCCTGTTATGGTGCTGTAGGATAAACACTGTACTACAAGGTCAGTTTGAACTGAAAGGTTGGCAGTTCAAACTCACCAGCCACTCCTCAGAAAACCCTATACAGCATTGCTCTGGGTTGGAGCTGACTTAACGACCCTTAACAAGATATATACATCTATCTATCTATCTATCTATCTATCTATCTATCTATCTATCTATCGATCAATCTATCTATCTATCTATCTATCTATAGATATAGATATAGAGATAGATCGATCGATCGATCGATCGATAGATAGATAGATAGATAGATGGAGCACTCTGGGATTGTAGTGGTTACAAGTTGGGCTGCTAACTTCAAGGTCAGCAGTTTGAAACTACCAACAGTTCTGCGTGAGAAAGATGAGGCTTTCTGTTCCATTAAACTCAGGGTTGCTATGACTCCACAGCACATAACTGCCATTAATATATATATATGTGCACGCGCACACACGCACACATATGTACCTTTCATATGGCAATAATTTTTTTAATTCTTTCAGCATCAGAAATCCAGAAATTCAAGCTATTTAGGAAGAGTATAAGTAAAACAATTATGTAGGTGGTATTCACAATTCTTAGAACCAATATTTTTCTTATTAAGATATGATATTTTTTACTCAATTTTCTATGTATAGACTCAACAAAGGAAGATGTCTTATGTTTATTGAAATGATTAAGATTACATATTTAAAATCAGCATTTCTTTATTCATTGTCAAATTTTTACATGCATATGAAGAGATTGAAAATACCATGACTTGGGTCAGGCACACCTTATTTCCTCAAACTGACATCTTTGCTCTTTAACATTTTAAATAAGTCTTTTCCAGCAGATTTGACTAATGTAGTTTGTCATTTGACTTCTTGGCTGCTGCTTCCATGAGTGTTGATTGTGGATCCAAGCAATATGAAGTCTTTTACAACATGAGTCTTTTCTTCATTTATTATGATATTATCTATTGGCCTCGTTGTGGGGATTTTTGAGGTGCAATTCATACTGAAGGCTAGAGTCTTTGGTATTTGTCATTCTGTATTTTAATTCCTCTTCACTTCCAGAAAGCAAGCATATTGTAGGTGCTAATACTTCTTCCTTGAATCCTGTTGCCATTTTCCTCTTCATATCAGATTCCAGAATCAGCTTCTCAGATTATTTGCCCAACATATAGACTGAGTAAATGTGGTGAAAGGATACATCACTGGGGAACACTTTCCCTGATTATAAACTACCCAGTATCCTCTTGCTCTGTTCTAATGATTGCCCTCTTGGTCTAAGTATAGGTTCCTCATGAGTATGATGAAGTGTTCAGGAATACCTGTTCTTCTAAATGTTATCCATAGTTTGCTTTGATAGTATAGGTCTATGCAAATTTCATTATATTGTATATGAGATAACTATGAGTCAGAACCAACGCAATAGCAACTAATAACAAAAGAATCCAGAGTTGAATGAATATTTGCATGGCTTTGTCTCTTAGCTGCTCCAGTACTGCATAAACATTGTCTTGTCAACTGGTGGAGATCAATGTTTTTTTCTGAGTCAGAATATTTTCAAATTAGTTAAAGAACCTACAGTTAAGGAACAGTCTTGTAATCCATTTTAAATTGTTTCTTGTAATCCACTGGTCTTAATTTTGGTTAATTCCAGCATAGATTTAAGTGTAGGCATAACTGATCTGTTTATGTGGTTAGTAGTTTTTTTTTAAGGTTTTTATTGTGGATTGAGTGAAAGTTTACAGGGCATATCTTCAGTTTTACATTCAACATATCATATACCTTGTTTCATTACATTGACTATATTCCCCTCCATGTACCATTAGTTAACAGTATATCCCTCTATCCACTTTAGCTTTTTAAAACACACACACACACACACACACACAAAAACCCACTCAGGCATATATAATAATTTACATCTCCAAAAGGCACATTCTGCAAGTCTGCTCCTGGCCACCAGCTTTTATTCCTTCTCTTCTTAGTCCATGAATCTAGAGTTCTCAGGCACTCCCTCTCCCCATGCCCCCATCTCTGGCACTGCTTCTCTGGATAAAATCCCACACTCTGTTTGTGTGTTCCTCTCTTGATGGTCCTAGGATCCTCTGTTTCTGGACTGTAAGATTAACCACTCCCCTTTTTTGTTACAAAACTTCTATCTTTACAATTGTGACAGTCGTGATTAGTCATGATAACAGTTATTCACTATTGAATCTTACAAATCGTATCTCTATCTCTTTTCACCAGACCCATCTAGACAAGATGACAGCTATTCAGTGGGGACTCTCTTTCCCCCAATACTCTTAAGCTAAACTGCCTCTTGAAACCTTATAAGCCAGTCACTTTGTGCCTTTATTGCCCCCTCATTTTAGGTAGCCAATGTCTAAGTTGCCTGTTCCTATCTACCCTGTATACAGAGTGGATAGCATTGAAACTTGATTTGAAGACTCTTTCCCTCTGTTGGTATTTAGAGTAACTACCACTCTGAGTATAGGTCAGGTACATCATGAAGATGCATCACCTGTC
>NW_006408695.1:4070392-4085376 GCF_000296735.1 Chrysochloris asiatica | reverse complement strand
CCTCTGTTTTTTGTTTCTGATGTACACAAAAACACTCAGGAATATATAATCATTTAGACAACCAAAGGGCATATTCTGCAAGCCTGGCTCCTGGCTGCCAGCATACAACCTTTCCCCTTACCTGAGTTTAGAGTCCTTAGCTGCTCTCTCTCTCTCCATGTCATCATCTCTGCCTCCATCTCTGGTGTCACTGATTCTCTGGTTAGGGTCCCATATTCCAGTCATGCTCTTCTCTCTTGATAGTCCTAGGTGCTGGTGGAAATGGTGTGCCATGGAGTCAGTTCCAACTCATAGCGACTTTGTACAGGGTTTCTGAGGCTGTAAATCTTTATGGGACCAAAAAGCCTCCTCCCCTTTACAGTTGTGACAATCACAGTTATTCATGATAGCAATTACTCACTATTGAATCCATAGAATCCTATCTCCATCTCCTTTCACCAGACCCATCTAGACAAGATGGAAACAATTGCATGGGGATTTACCTTCCCCCACACACTGAAACTAAAATTCATCTTGAAAACTTGTAAGCCAAGCCACTTTGTGCCTTTATAGCCCTCCCTACCCCATTCTAGGTAACCAATGTCTAAGTTGCCCGTTCCTATCAACCCTGTATACTGAGGGGATAGATTTGATCCTTGATGTGTAAAGACTCCTTCCCTCTCAGTTGGTATTTTGAACTACTAAATCCATAAGTATAGGTCAAATTCATCAAATTGTAGCAATTTACACTTGCTAAAGTCAATCTTTAAGTTTTTTTTAATATAAGGATTGTTATTATTGTTGTCAGTTATTGATTTAGTCCCTGATTCATGGTGACCACATGCACAATTGCGTGGAACAAAACACTGCCTAATCCTGCACCATCACCATGTTGTATTGTAGCACAAACTGTTGTGATCCATGGTGTTTTCCCTGACTGATTTTCTGAAGTAGATCTCCAGGAGGATTTTCTTCCTAGTCTATCTTAGTCAGGAACTTCCCCAGCAGCCTGCCTAGCACCACAACAACATGAAATCCTCAATTGACAGATAGGTGGCTTTGTTGATTATGCAAAGGCTTTCAACTATGGGGATCACAACAATAACACTGCAAAGAATGAATATTCCAGACACTTAATGGTGAACATGAGGAACCTACACATTGACTGAGAGACAGTCATTAGCACAGAAGAAGGGGATATTGAATGGTTTCAAATCAGGAAAATTCTACGCCAGGGTTTTACCCTTTCACCATACTTATTCAGTCTGTATGTTGAGCAAATAATCTGAGAAACTTGAATATATGAAAAAGAACATGGCATCAGGATTGGAGGACAACTCATAACAACATGCTACATGCAGATAATGCTATTTTACTTGCTGGAAGCAAAGATAAAATACTTACTGATGAAGATCAAAGACTGCAGTCTTCAGTATGGCTTGCACCTCAATGTAAAGAAAACAAATATCCTCACAACTGGACTAATAAATAACATCATGATAAATGGAAAAAAGATTGATGTTATCAAAGATTTCATTTTGCGTGGATCCACAATCCACACTCATGGAAGCAGCTATCAGGAAATCAAATGATGTATTACATTAGGCAAATCTACTGGAAAACAACTTTTTCAAGTGTTCAAGAACTAAGATGTCAGTTGAGGACCAAGATGCACTTGTCCCAAGTCATGGTAATTATAATTGTCTTAAGTTCTTGTGAAAGTTGGACAATGAATAAGGAAGACCATAGAGAAATCAGTGCACTTGAACTATGGTGTGGGAGAAGAATTTTGAGTTTACCATGAGCTATAGGAAGAACAAACAAATCTGTCTTGGAAGTAGTACAGCCAGATAGTTCTTTGAAGTGAGGATGGTGAAATTTTGTCTTTAATACTTTGGAGAAATCTCTGAAGAAGGACATCATGTTTGTTAAGTAGCGAATCACTGAAGAAGAGGATGACTCCAGTGAAATGGATTGGCACAGTGGTAGCAACAATGGACTCAAGTGTAATAACAGTTTTGAGAATGGTGCAGGACAGAACAGTGTTTCATTCTATTGTGTATAGGGTCACTATGAGCCAGAACTGACTCGATGGCACTTAACAAAAACAACAAACAAATGAGGGATGTTACTGAACCTAAGTCTGGAAAGTGAAAATGCTACCACTGAGGAACTAATGCCCATAAGAGTATCTCCCATTAATAAAGGAGCTTAGTTTGCATCTTATCACAATATTAACCGCTGAATCCAGGAAACAGTAGGCATTTTATGTTGGTTCTTGCTGGAGTTTTGGGATTGATTATTGTGCAGTAGACTTGCGAGCATTGTGAATAAAATGCACTTATCAGTAAAAATCACTGTGAGTTACCATGAACAGATCATGCTAGACACACATTGACTTGTCTGATCATGGCACTAGATAAGTGACCAATCAGTAGGATGAAGAAGCATTAGCAATGGACTTAGCAATGCCTCATGTGATGTGATTGCATGTAAGATGGTGAAATATGAGCTGGATCATGCCCTAATAGCTGGCTGGCTTCACAGTTGGTTGAACAAAAAAGATTATTAAGTTTTGCTAAAAGCTCATGTAAGTTAGAAAGAGGTCTCTCTTGAGGAAAACACTTTTTTCTTCTTTTTAATACATTTAATTAATGATTGAGGGGCTATCTAGAAGAGGGAATGCCCACATTTGTAGAAGATATCTGAGTAAATTGAAAAGTACAGTAAAATTTGTGAAAGCAAGAATTTTATGGGACAACCTTGTTTTCCACCTCTGATAGGTCACAGTATTACCACTGTTTGTTGCTATTGGTGGAATATATTTGAGCTTTTCTTCTCTGATAGGTTTCCACCTTACATTGCTTCCAGTGTTCACAGGTTTTACTGTAAATACCACAGACCAGATACATGAAGAAAAACGTGGATAGTGGAAAGAAGTATGTATCCTTGGAGGAAGAAAGAGCTGAGCTTATCTCTTCTCTGACACATTAGAACAGACTCATGGCTGTCAAGTAGATTCCAAATCACTGAGTCCCCATGAGACAGTGTAGAACTGCTCCTCAGGTCTTCAGAGACAGTCTAACTTTATGGAAGCAGACAACCTCATTTTTCTCCTGTGGAGAGTTGGTGGGTTGGAACCAACAACCTTTTGGTTGGCAGTCCAATTCTTAACCCACTCTTACAACAGAGAAACTTAAAACAGGGGTTTACTCTGAGTATTCAGTCTTATCACCTATAAAGACGCATGTCGATTATTTGTCTTCTCAGGTCAACACAAGGACTTTAAAAAAAGTATGTCAAGAATCAGTATAATGCTTGGCACATATTATAATAAATGATTAGCAATGGAATAATAATAAAGGTGGATTATATCATAAATGACCTAGAACACGGTCCTGAAAATAACATGATGAAATAAATCAGAACTTAAGGTGTGTGAAGAGATCAAGAAGAAATTTATGATGCATAAAAATTCTAATCAGTGTGGGGAACTTGTTGAATTCTTTAAAGGTATCATTTGATGACGGCTAAATTAGTAAGGTGCATGTTTGTAAAGAAAAAAGAACACAAAAGGAAATCTTATATTGATATTGTATCTACCTAATGTCTTCTGATGCCTGACATGTTAAAAAAAAGAACATATTTACTGTGCTGTTCTAAAGAGCAAAACTGTGTAAAATTGATTGGCATTACAAAAAAACAATTTGGAAGACGTGACGTTTTCTCTATTGGATTTGTTGTACTAAATAAGTATTAGCATTAGTGTACACTAATGGGAGGCAGGAGACCCTTCATCATTAGATTGGCAGGTTTACCTAGTACTGATTGAAACCCAGGCAACCCTGGTTGCATGAGGAGTACATGGAGGCAGCTTTTATTAGTATATCTCCATTCTTGGACACTAAATCAAGTGATGAGAAACAAGAGAGAGAATGTGGCCCCACATTCAAGAAGATCATAGCCAGAAGGGAGTAGGAGCTCCTAAGTTTCACTGGAGGAAAATGAGGAAGAAGCCTTCGAGGTGGCCACCTTATGCAGAGACTGAGAGGATGAGGAGGAACTTTCCAGGCAGGAAAATATTCTAGTCAGAGAGAACACTTGGTTCTAAAGTGAGAGGTTTGAGGCATTATGATACATTCTGAGAAAGATAAGGGTTTAGATCCTGAAGGATCTGCAGTGCCTTCGAAGGGGTGTCGGTGACTCAAGCCTCTTCCCTCTGAGTCTTTGTTACCTTGTCCAGACCCATGATCCCATTGCATCATAACTGATTGTGTATGTGTCCTCTCATAACTGAGGACAGGACCATGCAGTATACAACCTTGTATTTTCATGGTCTAACCTTGAACTTGCCTTGGCTTATGTACTCAGTGCTACTAAATGAAAGCAATTAAGATATCATTCAAACAATGGGTCCTAACATGATTTGTGAAGAGGTTTTGGGTTGTTAAAAGATTCTCAAACCAAGATTTACTTTTAGGGAACTGTGCTTTCTATCAGGTACCTGTGATATTGTTAATGCTAAAACTAACTGCTAATACCGCTAATAGTACACTGTGTGGCAGACACTGTGCTAAACACTTTGCATGTTTTATCATTTAATTTGGATAATATACATACTCTCCCCATTTTATAGGTAAAGCATCCAGGATTCAGAGTCAGAATTTGAACCTAGGCCTGTTTGGCTCTGGAGCCTGTGTCTTAATCACTGTACTATCCATTGAATGAGGCATTTTACCAGAGTAGGACAGAGTTCTCCATTAAGTACCATCTCCTAGGTGAATGTGTTGTCTTTATCTCTTGTAGAGTTGGCCCCCCACTCATGAAGACCCCATGCACAGCAGAACAAAACACTGCTTAGGCCTTCCTCATCTCAGTGATTGGCTGCTGATTCAGAGACTTTGGGAAGTGGGTGATCACCAGGCTTTTCTTTTTAGTTTGCCTTGTTATTGTTGTGCGCCATTGGGTTAATCACAAATCACAGGGACACTGTATACTATTTCCAAGGAAGGGCTGGTGGATTTGAACTGCTGACCTTATGGTTAGCAATACCGTATTTATCCTACAGTACCATCCCAGGATTCCTAGTCTCTCCTGTGGAGTCAGTTCTGACTCCTAGCAACCTTGCAAAGTGTTTCTGAGGCTGTACATTTTTATGGAAGCAGAAAGCCTCATCTTTCTCTCGTGGAACAACTGGTACTTTCAAACTGCTGACCTTGAGGTTAGCAGCCTGACTTGGAACCACTATGCTACAAGAGCTCTTTAGTCTTGTTTGATTAAGAGAAGCTGAACTCTCTAGCATCTTTTGACATCACATGAAAATCTTGTTTAAGAGAAGTTAAACTTTCCAGCATCCTTTGACCTCTAGTATAATCTTGACTTTAGCAGTGGAAATTGGAGAAGTTCATTGGAGTAGGTCAAGTTTAGAGGAGTTAGGTTAGAGTGGATGGTGGTGAGAACAGTAGTCAACCCTCCCTGGCTCTCTATAAACCACTGTGCCAGTTGCAAGTCTTGGTTACAGAACAGAGACGATGGCAATATAGCAATCAAGGTTGGCAGAAGACAAGTGGAATTAGGAGGCCCCTTTTGTCTTTGAGTTTTTAAAATCAAGTACTCTGCTTTGTGGAATTTTAAATATTTTTCATTTGGATTGGGCATGCCTTTTACTTGGAAGCCCCTTGGCTTCTGAGGAGTTTAGAGTCCAGCATGGAACCACAGGTACAGCGGCTAGGAACTATATACAGAGGTCTTTATCTAGGCTCATCCTAAAAGAACCAAAAAGAGTCTGTAGATCATCCCAGTGTTTTCAAGTGAGTATGGATACAGAAATCTTGAGGGAACACTGTCTTCAAAAGTAAGCTCTGGGTATTTGACTGACTATTGCTTGCTACTTGGATCACACAGATGGGGGTGGGCAGAAGGTTAAGGAACTTCAACAGATGCCAGCAGTCAGTGGGTGTTGGTGACCATGCTTCCTGAGTGCAGAAAAGATGGTCACTTTGTGTCTGTAAAGATTAAATTGAAATCCAAGTCCTCTGTCCTAGAACACAGAAGTGTGATCTTTTCTCAGCTTAAGGGAGGAATGTCTTCAGAAAGTGCAGGGGACCCAGTGGCTACCTGAAATTCTGATTCAAGATGTGAATCCTACTGCTAAGTCAGAAGTCCTGGTGTCTGCACATATCTGTTTGTCTGCAAGGACCGACATGGAAGGCAATTTAAAATGAACCTTTTTTCCTAGTCTTCAGTATGGGTAAGGGAAAAATGTCCACACATTGCCATCTGCTGGGCACCACTAATCACTGCAATTTTAATGAGAAAGTGTGCGTTGGCTGCTTTTGAGTGGGGTCCCTGACACGTACAGACTCCATGCACAGTGGAACAAAATGCTGCGTGGTCTTGAGCCATCCCCATAATTGGATGTGGATTGATCTGCTGTGATCCATAGGGTTTGCATTGCTTGGTTTTTTGGAAGTAAACTACCAGGCCTTCCTACGCTAGCATAATCTGGAAACTCAGCTGAAACTTGTTTAGGTTCATGTTGTTGTTGAGTCCCTTCGAATTGGTTCCTACCCATAAGGGACCCTGTATAGGGAAAACCTCATCATCTTTTGCTGGAGCAGCTGGTGGGCTTGAATCACTGACCTTGTGGTTAGCATCATAGCAGCACACAAGCCTCAAGGGTTGTGGCTTCACAAGAGGTGCATAGACTGGAATCATACCTGTGTCTCCAATATGTTGTTATTGTTAAGTGCAATTAAGTCAGTTCCAACCCATAGCGACCTTGTACAGGGTTTCTGAGGCTGTAAATCTTTACAGGAGCAGAAAGCCTCATTTTTCTCCCATGGAATGGCTGGTAGTTTCGAACTGACCTTAAGGTTTGCAGCCCGATTGTAACCACTATGCTATGGAAGGTTAGAATTCTTCTATTGAACCACCATTGCCACCATCATGAAAATGTTTACTTAACAAATATTCAAAAGGGACCAGGCACTCTGCTAGTCTATAGCAAAGTAGCAATAGACAAAGTTTGGTCCCTGCCCTTAAGGGACTCACAGTATGATAGAAGAAATGCACATATCAACAAATAATTATAACTTGGTAAGCATCATTGTAAGATAAAGTTGCCACATTCTCCTCAAAGCCTTATACCTCTGCTGGAGGCTTTTGGGAAGAAGGTCTTGTAGTTAACTCTGTGAATAGGAGGATGAAGTTATTCTAAACACAGAGGGACAGAACTGGCATGCAAGTGATATAAATTTTTAGTCAAGTCTATCTGTTGTGTAAGGAAAATGGGAAAGACACTGTAGATAACATCTGACAGGAGGTTAAGGCCAAACTATGAAGGGCCTTGAATACCCACACAGGGCAATGGTATACTCAAGATTAGTTAGCAGGGGAATGCTTACATCAGATTTTGGTGGTAAAGGAAAATGTCTGTTTGCATGTCTCCCTTTGAAAGAATATTTGTTGTTGTTGTTAAGTACCATCGAGTTGGTTCCAATTCATAGCAACTCTGTACAGGATTTCCAAGGAGTAGCTGGTGGGTTTGAACTGCTGATCTTATGGTTTGAAGTCCAGGGCTGATCCTACAATGCCATACCAGGAGTCTCTGTTATCAATTGGAATCTCTTATAGAAAGCTATTATGTGAAATAGGTAAATTCTGAGCTATTCTGATTGTATTCTGGGTGCGTATGGGTGCCTTTGGGCAATGTCTAAGCACAACAGAAGCTTTTGATATGGAGGAGTCCTT
This sequence comes from Chrysochloris asiatica, assembly GCF_000296735.1. Classification (NCBI taxonomy): domain Eukaryota; kingdom Metazoa; phylum Chordata; class Mammalia; order Afrosoricida; family Chrysochloridae; genus Chrysochloris; species Chrysochloris asiatica. The sequence goes on along the minus strand of NW_006408695.1, from coordinate 4,077,645 downwards.
ACAGAATATTTTAGAGGGACTCATTCTGACCCTCCTATGACATGGGTGTTCACAAAGTAGTTTCTAGATATTCTATTTTATTTTATTTTTTCCTTTTTCTAAAGCAGTTTATAGTGTCTGAGACATGAAGTGGTAGCGGAGGTGGTTGTGTGCCGTGGGCTTGGTTCTGACTCATAGTGACACTGCATAGGGTTTCTGAGGCTGTCAGTCTTTATAGAAGCCAAGAGCCTCATCTTTCTCCCATATTCCAACTGTTGACCTTGAGGATAGCAGCCTGACTCAAAACCACTATGCTACAAGAGCTCCTTGGAAACAGAAAGTAGTAACCCTAATTATATGAATAAATTAACATTTTAGTCATTTAATCTGCATCTTCTGATCCCTGACCTTAGCTTTATATTGCTAATTGGCATATGTATGGTGGTGGTGGTTGTGTGCCATGGATTCGAGTTCTCATAACGACCCTGTACAGGGTTCCCGAGGCTAAAAATCTTTATGGGAGCAGAAAGCCTCATCTTTTCTCCTGTGAAATGACTGGTAGTTTCGAATTGCTGACCTTGAGAATAGCAGCTTGACTCGTAACCACTATCCTACCAGAACTCCTTAGAGGGCATATGTATAGAGGCTGATAAAGCCCAGAGATACTAGACACTAAGCAATGTCTAGTAAACATCGTTTATCTACTGCCAATGTATTAATTCAGATTCAGTATCTAAGGGTATGGAGTCCTGGTGTGGTGCTGTGGGTTAATATGCTGGACTGCAAAGTCAGGTTGAACCACAAAGTTGCAGCTGAAGCTCACCACCAACTCCTCGGAAACCCTATACAGTGTTGATATGGGTCGGAAATGACTTGACAGCACGTAACAACAATCTAAGGGTACATGTTCTTCTCAAACCACGATGATCTATGATGGAGTTTTGAAAAGGAACTTTTTGACTCTTACCAAAATCAAATGCACTGTTGTAGCGACAGTTCCAAGAATTTGCATGCCCTTAGTAAGAGTCAAGAAGCCCTGGTGGCTCAGTGGTTAAGCACTTGGAAGCTAACAAAGGTCAGTGGCTGGAACCTATTTGCCTCTCTGTTGAAGAAAGGTGTGATTGTCTGTTCCCATAAAGATTTAGAACCTTGGAAACCCTTTTAGGCTTCTTAACTCTTACTAAGGGCATGCAAATTATTGCCTTTCTTCCAAGGATCACCCCCTTGGGAAGTAGTCAGGAGTCCTCTGTTGAGTGGTTGAATGATGAAGAGCTGCAGGACTTTCTGTTGTGTGAGAAGAGGTAACTTCTGTGTGGGATTTACCATAAGAACAGACGTTTTATTTGAGAATTGGTGAAGAATGATTGCCTCTTATTCCCTAAGGTCCAAAGACTGTTTTGTTATCAGTCAATGTTACTGTCTTAACTCATTTTTTATAACTTAACTCGCTTTTCAGCTGCAAAACACAAATTTCACCCACCCAACAGCATTTCGTCTTATCCCTTCTCACTGGCCTTGTCCTTTATACTCTCTGCACACTGGGGTCCATTTCCTCTCACTTTCCTACACTCTTTTCTCTGTTTCAAGCTTGGTGCTGTCCCTGTGTGCAGAACTGCCTCCTTCTTGCCATCTGGAAGCTGATATCTGCTGAAATTTTTCAACCCAAACCCTCACCCTTTTTTGGAGTCTTTCATAAAAAGATGTTAACTTTCACTCAATGACTTTTCCTATTACATGATTATGTACACAGTGTTTTCTGCATGAGTGAGTAACTCCTTTAGCATCGACTCATGCCTGCGTTACTTAGGTTAATTGTTAATTTTCTTGAGTGCAGTGACCGGTGCCCTTTTTGGTACTCAGTGCCAAATTCAATAAACATTAACTGAGTGAATATCACACTTTAGAACTAATGGGTCGGGTCTGTTCTATGTTTTATTAGACAAAATAAACATTTAACATTGTTAAATGTTATTAGACAAAATAGAAATTTAAATTGCCTTTGATAAAGAGCAGCAAGATGGGTGCATCATTGTATATGTTTTCGACTTTGTAGACAAAACCCACTGCCATGGAGTTGACTCCAATGCCTTGCAATCCTGTTATAAGGTTTCTGAGACTGAAACCTTAAGGAAACACAAAGTCCTATCTTTCTCCCAAAAAGCAGCTAGCTGGTGAGTTTGAATGGCCTACCTTTCAGTTAGCAGTCCAATATCTAACCCATGGCATCAACAGGGTTCCTTTGACTTTGTATAGATATCTACTTTAAATATGCACTTTCCTTGTTCAGCTTTAACCATTGATTTTATTTGTCTGTCTTTATTAAGCTGTGAATTCTATAAAGGAAGGAAACTATAATGTTTGGCATGGGACCTAGCCCACAGTACATGACCATTAACTACTTTTCAATGGGCTTTTGATATCTTTTTAAGGACCCATCTTAAATATTGAAGATATTAGGGACCTCAGAAATGTTTCTCCAGTAAAACATGCTTATATATATATATTTGAATCATTCTGGATAAAAGTCAAGGATGAATATAATAGAATGCTGAATATTGTTCATATATCTTTGAGCAGGGAGAAGCGGATAGTAGAGGGGAAAGTCTGGGCTAGAAGTTATGACATTTGTTCGATAGCCCTGACTTTCTTGATTGCTACTATTGTGACTGGAGGTAAGACCCACATTGCAAGGCCTCCATTTTTCCATCTGAGAAATGAGAGCATTGCCTTCGATCTCTGACAATTTGTTGAAAGTGTTTGGCTTCTATCTCAGGTAGTAACAGAACTCAAAATGTTGAATGAATGATGAAAACTTCCAAAATGGGGGTCGGGGGGGGGCTACAAAGGCAAGAATTGACTGGCTTACAAGCTTTCAAGAGGGAACCTAGATCCAAAGGGCCTGGAGGAAGGTAGAATCTCCACTGAGTAGTATCCAATCTGTGTAGGTGGGGCCGATGAAATGCAATGCGGATAGGTCTCTTGTGATACAATAGTGAATAATTGTTATCAGGACTGATTGTGAGGGTTGGGAATGTAAAGGTAGACGTTTTGTAGCAAGGAGGGGAGTGATTAACTTTTCAGTCTAGGAGTGGATGTCCCTGGGACCATCAAGGGAGAAGAGCAGAGAGCAGGACCCTACCCAGAGAAGCAGTGATGCCAGAGATGGAGGCAGAGATGATGACATGGAGAGATGGAGCAGCTGGGAACTTTAGACCCAGAAAGGCAGAGGGGCTGTGTGCTGATGACTCGGGGGCAGGCTTGCAGGTTATACCCTTTGGTTGGTTGATGATACATGAAGGGGATGTAGCCATGACAATGAAACAATATACAATAGGATGAATGTAAAACTAATGTTTTCCCATGTAAACTATCACATAATTCACAAGAAAACATTAAAAAAAAAAAAAAGTTCAATGTTTACTCCCATTCTTCTCTAAGTGTAACTGTGTGAAGATCTGTGTGGATTATTCTGAGAGCCAGCACAGTTACAAAGTGATTCCCTCAACACTACGGCATTCAGAACAAGCAAGTAGTACTGTATTATTAGGAACTCACTAAGATAGAAGAAGCGGATTGAGTTGGGAGAGAGCACTCATATCCCAGCAACAGCCTTCTCACTTCCTAATCTAAGATTATGGGCTAAATATATTAGAGACATATTTTGGAGACTGAAATTTCACCCTAAATATAGCTAAAACTGTGGTATTGCAAAGGGTTTTGGAATAGCGTATTACTTCGTCTTTACTAAATGTGTTCCACTCCTTTGGTTGTTAGAAAGAGAAAGTCACTCAAGATAAAACAAATAATGGAGGATTTATTTTAAAGATATGCCCATATGAAAACAGGTTAATCTGTCTTTACCAGAAGCCTGACACACATTACCAATCAAGCTTTACCCTGTCTAAAATGAGAAGGTGGTCTGGACGCAATAGATGTGCTTGGCTCTGCTTTAAAGATCACAGCAGTTGGGGTTCAGGGACTTCTTTCACCTACTAAATGACCCATCTATACTTCCTGTTTCTACTTCTCTTAGAACCAACCCTTTTCTCTTCATGCTACTAACTAAGTGATTCACTCCACATTTTAAAATCTGAAAAGGTATAATCTGATTGCTACAGTTTTTAATCATATATTTTCTTTGAAGCCATGCTATGGTTTGCTGGTTTATATTTTGACAGCCATAGTATTATCTGCACTTACTGATCCAATCAGCTTTGGCCAGAGGCAGAATCTAGAATATAAACATGGTTAGTCCTGAACTCCAACAGCTCTCAATGCATCGCAATTGCATATTTGATTAATTTCAGATTGACAAAGTTAGTATAACTCTTCAATTACATCATCATTATCTTTAGTGTGTGGTGTGTAAGATTGAATATTAGCGGTATTAGCTGGTCTTTCTTGTTTGCTGTTGCTAGGTGTCATCAAGTTGGTTTTAACTCATAGTGACCCTATGCACAACACTGCCCTTTCCTGTGCCAAACTCACAATTATTGTTTTGTTTGAGCCCACTGTCACTGCCACTGTGTCAGTCCATCTCATTGGGGGGTCTTCCTCTTTTGCCCTGACCCTCCACTTGTTTCTATGCTTCAGAATTGGAGGAAAAGTTATATGCAGATTATACAACTTTGCTTGCTGAAAGAGAGCAAAGAGGACTTGAAGTACTTACTGTTGAAGATCAAAGACTAGAGTATTCAGTATGGATTGCACCTCAATGTAAAGAAAGCAAAAATCCTCACTACTGGACTAATAAATAACATCATGCTTAGTGGAGTAAAGATTGAAGCTGTCAGAGACTTCATTTTACTTTAATTTTCTATCAATGGTCATGGAAGCAGCAGTAAAGAAATCAAATGACATATTGCAATGGGCATGAACAAGACCTCTTTAAAGTGTTAAAGAGCAAAAATATCAATTTGAGGAATAAGGTATGTATAACCATAGTATTTTCAGTCTTTTGCTTTATTGACTATGCAAAGCCATTCTACTATGTGGATCATAAACTATAAATAATATTTTGAAGAATGGGAATTTCAGACCACTTAATTGTACTCATGAGAAATCTGTACACAGACTAACAGGCAATTATTAGAACTGACAAGAGATGGCTAAATGGTTCAATGTCAGCAAAGGTGTCTTCCAGGGTTGTATCATTTCACCATACTTATTCAATCTGTATGATGCTTGACATCAGGACTGGAAGAATACCCAATAACAACCAGCAATATGCAGATGAGTCAACTTTGCTTTCTGAAAGAAAAGAAAAATTGAAATACTTGAAGATCAAAGATCATAGCCTCCAGTATGGATTGTACCTCAATGTAAAAAAAAAAAAATCCTCACAGCTGGACCAGTCACATCATGGTAAGTGGAGCAAAGATTGAAGATCTCAGAGTTCATGGATCTAATATCAGTGTTCATGGAAGCAGCAGTCAAGAAATCAAATGATGTATTGCAATAGGCAAATGTGCGTCACAAAAACTCTTTAAAGTGTTAAAAAGCTAAGGTGTCAGTTTGAGGACTAAGATGTGCCTGACCCAAGCCATGGTATTTTCAGTCCTCTCCTATGCATGTGAAAATTGGACAGTGAATAAGGAATGCTGTAGAAAAATCAGTGCATTTGAATTATGGTGTTGGCAAAGAATGTTGAGAGTACTGTGGACTACCAGAAGAACAAAGAAATCTGTCTTAGAAGAAGTACAGCCAGAATGATCCTTGGAAGCCAGGATGGTGAGACAAAGTTCATCTCTTGAACTTTGGACATGTCAGCAGAAACCAGTCCCTAGAAAAGGGTATCAAACTTGGTAAAATTGAGGCTCAGGGAGAAAGAAGAAGAACCCCAATGAGATGAGCCCCAGTGGCAGCAACATAGCAATTGTGAGGATGGCACAGTACAGGACAGTGTTTCATTCTGTTGTGCATAGGGTTCTTATGACTTGGAACAAACTTGACAGCACCTAACAATAGCAACCCACCACTTATCTGTCAGTTTTATTGTACTATGGTGGCTTGTGTGTTGCTGTGATTCTGGAAACTATGCCATGGGTATTTTAAATACCATCAGGGTCACTAATGGTGGACAGATTTCAGCAGAACTTCCAGACAAAGACAGACAAGGAAGAAGGAGAGATGGACTAGTTCCAAATATTTAGTTATTGAAAACCTTAAGAATAGCAGTGAAACACTGTCAGCACCAGAATATTGAATATTGAAACATGATGAAGAGCACCAGAGTATTGTCAGATATAGTGCCAGAAAGATGAGTCCCTCAGGTTGGAAGACAATCAAAATAGGATTGGAGAAGAGCTACCTCTTCAATGTAGAGTTGACTGTAATGAGACAAATGGAGTAAAGCCTTCAGAACCTTCATTTGTTGATGCAGCACAACTCAAAATGAATAGAAACAGTTGAAAACATCCATTAATAATCAGAACATGGAATGTACAAAGTATGAATCTAGGAAAATTGGAAATTCGCAAAAGTGAAATGGAACATGTAAACATTGGTAACCTAGGCGTTAGTGAGCTGAAATGGACTGGGATTGGCCACACTGAATCTGAAAATTACACAATATAATATGCCTGGAATGATAAATTGAAGAGGAATGGTGTCGTATTAATCAACAAGAACATATCAAGATCTGTCTTGAAGTACAGTGCTGTCTGTGATAGGATAATGCCCATACTCCTACAAGGAAAATCAGTTAATATCATTGATATTCAAATTTACTCACCAATCATTAAAGCCAGTGATGATGAAATTGAAGAATTCTACCATCTTCTGACTGAAATTGATCAAACATACAATCAAAATGTACTGTTAGTTACTGGCAATTGGAGTATAAAGGTGGAAATAAAGAGGAAGGATTAGTAGTTGGAAAATAAGGCCTTGGTGATAGAATCAATACTGGAGATTGCTTGATAGAATTTTTCAAGACCAATGATTTATGGAGAACAAACAAGATGGCGGATCGAGTGGAAGTTCAGTGAAGAGCTCTGTCAGCAACAACACAGAATACAAGACCAAGCAGGCTCAGGGGATGGTGCCACAACTCTGAACCACATATAAAAGAATATTTAGAAAGTTGGAAGGCTTAAAGCTAGGGGAATTTGTAACAGAAGCAAGAAATCCATTGCTTTCTAATGTAAGACGCTCAGCTGCTCCCAGAGCCACCATCTTGGGTGAGACCAAGTGGGGAAAGGATCAGAGCAGCCACAGATGCCTGACAGAACTGCGGAGATAAAGGTGTGGACATTCTTTTTTTTTCTGGGTAT
>NW_006408695.1:4062864-4063782 GCF_000296735.1 Chrysochloris asiatica | reverse complement strand
TTATGTTGGCTGGATTTTGTTGAGAATTTTTGCTTCTATGTTCATGAGGGATATTGGTCTATAGTTTTCTTTTTTAGTGATGCCCTTCCCTGGTTTGGGTATGAGGTTTATGCTTACTTTAAGGATTTGAATTTGTGTGTGGGAATATTAAAAAAAAAAAAAATAGGAAGACAGTAAAATGTTAATGTTAGCTCTGAAAGATGGATTTAAAACTTATCTGTCTTATTTACATCTCTGTATATTTGCTAATTTTCTACAAGAGAGGAAGAGTAAATATGTCAAAACTCATATTCTTTAAGTACAGTTGACCTGAACAACACAGGTCTGAACTGCACAGGTCCACTTATTGGATTTTAAAATGCTGTGTGACGCTATCATCTCCGCATGAGCAGCTCATCTCTCCATTAAACTAATTATTGTGGTTAAATAACAAACAAACAAATATTTGTCCATTACAAATATATTTTTTAAACAGCATAAAAGATGACTATACACATGGTCCTCACCAGATGGAATACACAGAAATCAGATTGACTATGTGGAAAGAGCCAGTGGAAAATTTCCTTATCATCTGCCTAAATGAGGCCAGGGGCAGACTGAAGCTGAAGAAAATTAAAACAAGTCCATGAGAGGGAAAAGATGACCTTGAATATATCATACCTGAATTTAGAAATCATCTAAAGAACAGATTTTGTGCATTGGAGACTAAAGATTGAAGATCAAAAAAGTTGTGGGATGACATCAAGAACATAACAGACAAAGAAAGCAAAAGGTCATTAGGAAGACAAGAAAGAAGGAAAATACCAAAATATATTTCAGAAGAGACTCTGAAACTTGTTCTCCAGCATAGAGATGCTAAAACAAATGAAAGAAATGAGGAGGTGTTAGGGCTGAACAGAAAAATTTAAAGGTTAGCTC
>NW_006408695.1:4060102-4061739 GCF_000296735.1 Chrysochloris asiatica | reverse complement strand
CTAGGATCAACCATCAACACTCATGGAAGCAGCAGTCAAGAAATCAAAAGACATATTGCATTAGGCAAATCTGCTGTACAAGACCTCTCTAAAGCGTTGAAGAGCAAAGATGTCAGTTTGAGGACTAAGGTGCAATTGACCGAACTCATGGTATTTTCAATAACCTCATATGCATATGAATGTTAGAGAGCAAATAAGGAAGACTATAAAAGAATTGGTGCGTTTGAGTTATAGTTTTAAAGAAGAATATTAAAACTACCATTGACTGCCAAAAGAACAAACCAACCTGCATGGAAGAAGTGCAGCCAGAATGCACTTTGGAAGCCCCGATGGCCAGACTTCATCTCTCATACTTCGGATATATTATCAGGAGGGATCAGTCCCTGGAGAAGGATATCATGTTTGGTAAAGTGGAGTGTCAGAGAAAAAGAGGAAGTCCCCCAAGGAGACGGATTGGCACAGAGACAGCTGCAGTGGGCTGAAGTGTAGCAACGATTGTGAGGTTGGTGAAGGACTGGGCAGTATTTTGTTCTTTATGCAAAGGGTTACTGTGAGTTGGTACTGACTTGATGGCACCTTAAAACAACAACAACAACAACAACACATCTGAGTTGAGACAGTACTGAGAGATCATCCATGTTTTAGTGAAGACTGTGCTTGGTCAGTTACTTTAAATGGGAGGTGTGATTGTGAGCAGGCATGTCTATTCTATTGGGAATGTTTAGTTTGGTTTAAGAAAAATGAAAGAAAGTAGAATTGCTACTATTATTTACAAGACAATCGTATGAAGATGGAATCAAGTTACTGTAGAAGAGAGATATAGATTGAGGAACAAGAAATACAGAGCAAAGGTCAAGAAACAGGCAGCACATAAAGGGTCTTTTAGTCATAATTGACTGGCCAGGATAGTACCATGCCTGAATACCACTGTGAGTGGATTCTCCTTGTTCCTTCAGAGTCAGTTCTGTGAAAATAGCACCTAATAGGCCATATTTAGATCACATGTCCTTTATCAGCATGCTAGAGTTTGGGGGAGTCCCTGGGTAGTGCAAATGCCTAACAAAGTTGATAACTGAAAGTTTACAGGTTTGAGCTCACCCAGAGTTGACTTGTGAGAGTGTTCTGGAGATCTACTTCTGAAAAATCAGCCACTGAAAATTCTACAGAGCACAGGTGTACTCTGACCCACATGAGGGCACCATGAGTCTGAGTCCTTTCAACAATAACTGGAAGAAAGGCACTGTGTATCACTAATACCTCACACCATAGAAGAGTCTTCATCTGTTAGAAAAAGGGTTAGATGCAGGACATCCAAACCAAAGGAATATTCAGTATACAACCTGAAAGATTTGCAAAGTGGGTATTACTATTGCATTTTATAATCATGAAAACTGAGGTTCAGAGAAGTAACTTAACTAATTAAAAAGTTAAGTGACTTCATGCATTTATTCATCAAATATCTATTGCGTAATTATTATGTACTAGATACTATTGTTGTTGCTGTTGTTAGGTGCCATCGAGTAGGTACCGATTCATAGTGACCCTATGCACAACAGAATGAAACACTGCCCAGTCCTAGGCCAACCTCACAATTGTTGCTTGAGCCCATTGATGCTGCCATTTTGCCAATCCATCTC
>NW_006408695.1:4052781-4054203 GCF_000296735.1 Chrysochloris asiatica | reverse complement strand
TTCCTCTCTTGATGGTCCTAGGGTCCTCTGTTTCTGGACTGTAAGATTAACCACTCCCTTTTTTTTGTTACAAAACTTCTACCTTTACAATTGTGACAGTCGCAATTAGTCATGATAACAGTTATTCATTATTGAATCTTACAAATCGTATCCCTATCTTTTTTCACCAGACCCATCTAGACAAGATGACAGCTATTCAGTGGGGACTCTTTCATTCTCCCCATATTCTTAAACTAAACTCCCTCTTGAAACCTTGTAAGCCAGTCACTTTGGCCTTTATTGCCCCCTCATTTTAGGTAGCCAATGTCTAAGTTGCCCTTTCCTATCTACCCTGTGTATAGAGTGGATAGCTTTGAAACTTGATTTGAGGACTCTTTCCCTCTTTGTCGGTATTTAGAGTAACTACCGCTCTGAGTATAGGTCAGGTTCATCATGAAGATGCATCATCTGTCACTGTAGCTGTTCCAGTCTGCTTGTCCTTTCTAGTGTGAATGTCTCACCTCATAAGGTTGTGGATGGGACTCAGGATTCCACCTAAGGTCCTATATTCTGTAAAGGCTTTGTAAGAGGCCTATTTCACTGGGCAAGTTGTAGAACCTCTTTTAGGTATTCCAGTCAGTTATAGGCTGAAGGCGGGCTTACAAGTTTTCTCAAATCATGTTTCCCAACATTCCTTTCTATACCACTCAAGTGTCTGTTTTACAATAGTAGGCAAGGGAAACTAATATTCATAAGGCAGTTAAGGATTTTACTGTTATTTACCCTCTTCAAGCTATACCTAGATCCTTGTATCCCAGAGCCCTGTTGTTCCAAAGTTGAATATGCATCACTATTTACCTCTGTCCCACTAGGCCATGCAAACCTGTCTCAGTGTTCCCCTATCTATCTTGTTCTTCTGCCTCCTCCCCCCTTCTTGTATTGCCCTCCCAACACTCAAAGTAAATCTCCCACCCCAACCCCATTGTGGTTACCTTATATTCCATTAGTTCTTCCCTTCCTTTAAGACAGTCTATTTTATCCAGTAACCTACCTGACTTTCTTACCACCTGGATTTCTGTCCCTCTGTGTTTATTTTTTGTCACATTGTAATTGTTTTGATCATAGACTGACCTACCAGATCCTCTGTTCTTATAATTTTATTCTGTTCTTGACTCTTCCATTTGTCAACTGAGTTCAGATTGATGCTGCCACGTGTTTCATTCTATAGTTGTTGTGTGTTCTTGTTGGTTCTCAATCCACAGAACTTCCTTTAGGATGTTTTTCATAGCAGGGTTGGCTTTGGCAAAATCCCTTAACTTCTGTTTATTCTGGAATGTCTGATTACACCATCATATTTGATTGACAGCTTTGTTGGGTTGAGGATTCTTAGGTGGCAGTTTTTTTCTTTCAGGGTTTTATATATGTCTCCCCATTGCCTTCTTG
>NW_006408695.1:4042354-4044710 GCF_000296735.1 Chrysochloris asiatica | reverse complement strand
GAGTCTTCCAACCTTCTAAGTATTCCTTTATATGTGGTTCAGAGTTCTGGGACCATCCCCTGAGCCTGCTTGGTTGGGTATTCTGTGTTGTTGTTAGCGGAGCTCTCTGCTATACGTCCACCCGATCTGCCATCTTGTTTGTTCTCTCTTTAATGTTTTTCTTAACTTATTTTTCCTCTGAGGGATTATAAATTCAATGCATGCTGGCCCAAATTGTCTGTATTATGATTCAAGACAGAACTATGATCAACATGAAAAGTATTCAGCTAATCTGGAGATCTTTGAAAAAATGTCAAAATTTATCCTAAGGAAGGACTTCAGTTTATAGTCGTTTCATAGTCAGTTTTCCACATTATTACAGTGATCTACCATTTTAGGCTTAAATCAAAACATTTCCAGGATGTAAACAAACCTCCTTAATAAATTTTCAAGTGTTCCATGGGGCAACAGGTACAGTGATAAAGGAAATATTGGACTGAATTTAAAAGTCAATCTATGATTTTGGAGTAGTTATTTTTCTCTGTGTCTTAGGTGTCCAATGGAATCTCTGGGTGGTGTAAGTGATTAATGGGTTTGGTTGTTAATTAATTGAAAAGTTGAGTGTTTGAGTCCACTCAGAGGCACCTCAGAAGAAAGGTTTGGTAATCTACTTCCAAAAAATAAGGTCTTAAAAATCCTATAGAACACAGTTGTCCTCTGACAAATGGAATTGTCTTGAATTGGAATTGATTCTTCTATAATAATATATACCTAGGCTGCAATGAGAGTCCTGGTGTGGCACTGTAGCATAAGCACTGGACTGCAAGGTCAGTTTGAATCACAAAGTTGGCAGTTCAAACCCACTAGCCAGTCACTGAAAACCCTATACAGGCTCTCCATGAGTCGGGACCCACTCGGCACTTAACAAGCAATGAGACTTCTTCAATTGAATGAAGATGAGGATGCTGTAGATTTTTTCTCTTGGCTTTCGCCTGTTTCTCCTGGCAGCATCTGATTGATTTAGTGAAATCCCTATGGTTCCTTCCAATTTTCCCAGATTCATACTTTGTACATTTCATGTTCCGATTTTCAATGGATGTTTACAGCTATTTCTCTTTATTTTGAGATGTGCCCCATCAGTAAATAAAGGTCCTTCAGGCTTTTCTCCCGTGGGCTTTACTCCATTCGTGTAATCACGGTCAACTCTACTTTGAGGAGGCAGCTCTTCCCAAGTTGCATTTTTAGTGCCTTCCAACCTGAAGGGTTCATTTTCTGGCACGATATCTGACAGTGTTTCTCTGTCATTCATAAGGTTTTCTGTGACTAAATATTTGGAAGTAGTTCGTCACTCCTTCTTCGTAGTCTGTCTTTGTCAGGGAGTTCATCTAAAACTTGTCCACCATGGGTGACCCTGCTGGTATTTAAAATATCAGTGGCATAGCTTTCAAAATCATAGCAATTCACAAGCCACCACTGTACAACAAAGTATTGGAAGTTGTCAAAAATGCAATGCATACACATCGATATCTTAGGCATTAGTGAGCTGAGATAGACTGGTATTGGCCATTTTAAATCTGCCAACCACATGCCGAGAATGACAAATTGAAGAGGAATGGTGTTGCATTCATTGTCCAAAAGAACATATCCAGATCAGTCATGAGGTACAACACTGTCTGTGATAGGATAATATCCATGCGCCTACAGGGAAGCCCAGTTAATACAATTATTATTCAAATTTATGCACCAACCAATAAAGCCGGTGAGGATGAAATAGAAGAATTCTACCAACTTGTTCAATCTGAAATTGATCAAACATGCAATCAAGATGTATTAATCATAACTGTTGATTGGAATGCAAAGGTTGGGAGCAAAGAGGAAGGATCAGTAGTTAGAAAATATAGCCTTGGTGATAGAAATGATGTTGGAGAATGCATGATGGAATTCTGCAAAATCAATAATTTTTTCATTTCAAATACCTGCTTTAGACAGCAAAAGAGATGACTATACACATGGACCTCACCAGATGGAATACGTAGGAAACAAATTGACTACATCTGTGGAAAGAGATGATGGAAAAACTCCATATCATCAGTGAAAACAAGGCCAGAGGCAGACTGTGGAACAGACCATCAGTTACTCATATGCAAATTCAAACTGAAGCTGAAGAAAACAAAAACAATTCCACAGGAGACAAAATATAACCTTGAATATATCCCACCTGAATTTAGAAATAATCTGAAGAGCAAATTTGATACATTAAACACTAAAGACCGAACACCAGATGAGTTGTGCGATGACATCAAGAACATCATACATGAAGAAAGCAAAAAGTCATTAAGAAGACAAGAAAGAAGGAAAAGGTCAAAATGGATGTCAG
>NW_006408695.1:4031050-4042254 GCF_000296735.1 Chrysochloris asiatica | reverse complement strand
GGCCAACCTCACAATTGTTGCTTGAGCCCATTGATGCTGCCATTTTGCCAATCCATCTCACTGGGTTCTTCCTCTTCTTCTCTGACCCTCCATCTTACCAAACATGATATCCTATTCCAGGGACTGGTCCCTCCTGACAATTTGTCCAAAGTATGAGAGACGAAGTTTGGCCATCTTGGCCTCCAAGGAGCACTCTGGCTGCACTTCTTCCAAAATGGATCTATTGGTTCTTTTGGCAGCCCATGGTACTTTCAATATTCTCCTCCAGCACCATAACTCAAAAGCATTAATTCTTCTATGGTCTTCCTTATTTACTCTCCAGCTTTCACATGCATATGAGGTTATTGAAAATATCGTAGGTAGTGGGAATCCAGCAGTGAACAAAACAGGCAAAAATCCCTGCCTTCATACAGTTTCATTCCAGTGTCTGCGGGTGTGTGTGTGTGTGTGTGTGTGTATACATGTGTATATAGGAGGGAGAATGAAACAGAACACAACAGACACAGTGTAAATAAAGCATGTAATATGTTGTTGTTGTTGTTAAGTGCTGTTGAGTTGGTACCTACTCACAGCAACTCTGTTAGGGTTTCGGAGGTTGTAAATCTTTGTGGCAACATCAAGTCTCATCTTTCTCTCAAGAAGTGGCTAGTGGCCTTCAACAACTGTCCTTGTGGTTTGCAGTTCAATGTTTATCCTACAGAGCCACCAAGCAAGTGGTATTAAATCAAAGAAGGAGAATAGGGAGGATGGCTATATAACGGAAAGGTTGTGATTTTAAATTGAGCCGTCAAGATAGACTACATTAAGGTGATGGCATTTAAATTGAAGGAGATTAAGGGAATGGGCCATATGACTATCTGGGGGAAGCATGGCCCAGGCTAAGAGAATAACAAGTGCAAAATGCTCAGGAATATAGTGAACAAGAAGGCCTGTGTGGCTAGGGCAAAGTGTGCAAAGGGGAGAGTAGAGAGTCAGAGCAAAGGAGTAACTAGGGCTGGGCCTAGAGCCTTGAAGCCATACTCATTTTCAATGCCGAGTTATCATAATCTGATTTGCATTTCTAGTAAATCACTCTGATTACTGCACCTAAGAAAGACTGTGCATGTGTGTGTGAGGTATTGGAGGGTGAATGGGCTGAAACAGGGTGATTGGTTAGGAGTTTACATCAATAAACCAATTGACTGATAAAGGAAGCTTGGATTAGAATAGTAACATGGAAGTACTGAAAAATAATCAGATTTGGCTATGTGGTAGGCTGCATAATGGCCTTAAAATACGTCCATACCCTAATTCCCAGGATTTTATAAGGCAAATGGGAATTTTCAGGTGTAATTAGATTAAAGATTTTGAGATAGACTATTCTGCATTTTCTGGGTAGTACCAATATAATCATCAGGGCCCTTGTAAGAGGGAGGCAGTAGAGTAAGAGAAAGAAAACGCAATGTAAAACTAGAATCAGAGAGACAAAGGAGATGCCATGCTGGTGATTTTGAAGATTGAAGCAGGAGCATAATCCCAGAATATGTAAGGAGTGTCAAGAAGGAAACATTTTTACTTTGAATCTCCGGAAAACTGCAATCCTGCTGATGCATTTTAGATTTCTAATCTCCATAAATATTTTCTTATTATTCCATAAGACTAATAATGTTGTTAGGTGCCATCGAATTGGTTCCAACTCATGGTGATCTTATACCCAGCAGACTGAAACACTGCCCAGTCCTGCACCATTCACACATTGTTGTTATGTTTGAGCCCATTATTGTTGCCACTGTGTCAATCCATCTCATTGGGGGTGGTGGTGGGGGATTGCTCATTTTTGCTGATCCTCCAAACATGATGTCCTTCTGCAAGGACTGATCACTCCTACCAACATGTCCAAAATACAAGAGATGGTGTCTCACCACCTTTGCTTCTAAGGAACATTCTGGCTGTACTTCTTACAAGACAGATTTGTTTGTTCTTCTGGCAATCCATGGTGCTTTCAATATTCTTCTTTAGCACCATAATTCAAATTCATCGATTCTTCTACCATCGTCCATATGCATTCTCATTATTATGTAAGATTTTAAAAAATGTGTTGTTTTTAATCACTAATGTTGTAGCCATTTGTTACAGCAGCAATAGAAAACTAATGCAAACTATTGTATGCAAGTAGCATCAATAGGTTTGGAAGTGAGAGAGTCAGGGATGACTTTATGAACTTGTGATAGGCAACTGAAAGAGTGAATGCCCTTTAATGTGGTGGGGAAGACTTGCTCAAGATGACATTGAATCTAGATCCTTCTGGCCATTTACTTTCTACTGTTACTATGCCAAGAAGTTGAACCATGACAATTTTCAAGATCCACCCAGCTCAGTTGGTCAGATGGGTTCCTTCATTGCCATCATCATTTCACTAAATATTAGGAATTTCTCTGCAAATTCACTTCATCAGCACCATTCTCTGAGGGCAGCATAGAAGTGGATAGATACATATAATTTAAGACACAACTAAGAAAATATTCAGGAAATAAATGTTTTGACATTAACTCTAGTATCCGAAAGCCTGTTGAGAGGCTGCCCATGAGATTCCTAGGCTGTGGAATAGATTGTTTACACCAATAATCGCAAAGACAGTTACATCCATCTTCATCTGTCCTTTGGCTCTCCTTAGTCAGTGACCAGGATCACATTAATGTTGTGAAAGGAGCTAAGCCAGGGAACTGAGGACTTGATTATGACTATGACTCTACCACTTACTTTCTTTCACTGTGTCTTTTAGCCTCAGTTTTCTGTCTGTAAATTGGGGATGTCATAATCACTTTGCAAGAGTCCTGCTGGGCCTGTTCTCTGATTCTTACTGATTAGAGCTGTTTCTTACAGAGAAGCTAGAAAGAATGACTATTCAGCTATCCAGGATCTCAGTTTTATTATGTCTTGAGTCCTGGAAAACATGGACTTCTCCTGTCTTCTTCTCCCTGCCATTCTATATGTCTTTAATCTGATTCTAGATCTGTCACAATTCAGGGTGCAGTTAGAGATCTTATTTCTATTCTAACTGGTGAGTGACTCACATGTCAAAGTACTGAGGAGTGAGGACAGACTCCATCAGATGGAGTCCAAGGCAGATGGCTATGCTTCCTTTCCAGACTGAACTTCAAATGGCAGGAACTCAGTAAGGGGCACCCTCCTTTTGACTTGGAGCTCTCTGTGAGGCAGCCAAGCAGGGCAGGTTCTGTCCACCTTCTGTTCTGGTTTGCCTAATGATACTTTTGGCAAAAGACAAGGAAGAACAGAAAAAGCAAAGAAGGAAGTGATTAATTTGTTAAGGGAGTGTGTCAGGTATCTCTTACCCTTTGGGAGGAAGTTTCCATGAAAATAAAACACAAATCAAAACAGAGTTCTGTTGCATCCCAGGAGGATGAGCCAATGTACATGGTGAGTACACTCCCTGTCTTTCTCTGGAGGCCACGTTGGTGAGTCAGAACCTGTTGGGTCTGTATGACAAGAGTTCTCAGATTTGATGCTGTCCTCCCATCTTTCTGACTTGTTCAGTCACAGCAAACACTGAATTACTGGTGCCTTGTATTGTGCAATGGATGTTATGGAGACGAATGGAAGCTTGGATAAACAAGCCTATGGCTAAAATATTATCTATTTACTGTCATATTTTATCAATGTTACTTCATTTTTTGGGTTCTGAGATACCACATTTATAAAATAGAAACTCCAGCCAAATCATTTATATTAAAAGAGACATTGAATATCAGTATCACAGTCAACTGCTAACCCTATTGGAGAGTGCCTTAAACCATCTCAGACAGGAAATACTTTTGTTGCTAAGTGTTGTCACAACTCATAGTGATCCTATGTAGGGTTTCCAAGGAATGACTGGTGGATTTGAATTGTCAACCTAGAGGTGTTTATCCTACAGTGCCACACCAGGCACCCCAGACAGGAAGTAGTAATTATCATTACAGCCTGACTTTCAAAGTGTTCTTGCACCCAGTTTACTAACTTAGACCCCAAACAGCCTCGGCAACTAGGTTTTGCAAATTTTCTCTTTCTACTGGCTGCGAACCTTAAGGTCAGCAGTTCGAAACTACCAGCTGTTCCACGGGAGAAAGAGGAGGCTTTCTGCTCCCGTAAAGATTTACAGCCTCGGAAACCCTGTGCAGGATTGCTATGAGTTGGAACCAACTCCACGGCATATAACCACCACTACCACTGGTTGAGAAGGAGCTCTGGTAGCGTAGTGGCTATGAGTCGGGCTGCTAACCTCATGGTCAGCAGTTCAAAACTACCAGTTGTCCCGCAGGAGAAAGATGAAGCTTTCTGTTTGCATAAAGACTATACAGCCTTGGAAACCCTATGCAGGGTCCCACCAGCATCATCACCACAACTGGTTGAGATACTGGGGCTCAGAGAGGTTCAGTAGTTTCAGTGCCTGTGAATTGAGTCCTGGTGTGGAGCTATGGGATAAAGCACTAAACCGCAAGGTTGGTTTGAACTACAAGGTTAACGGTCCAAACTCACCAGCTGCTACTTGGTAACCCTGAACAGGGTCTTTACAAGTCACAACCAACTCTCTGACACATAACAATAACAACAACATTGCCTTTTAATTGGTTCAAATGGTAACAGCAGGCATTGCCAGCCCTAAAATGTCCTTTCCCACGACCATGGGTCACTTTGTTTCCATCTTCTTCTCTTTTTCTCTCTGCTCTTCATAGCTCTGTTGCTTTCTCTTCACACTTGCTCTTCTTCTTCTTTTAATTCTAAAAGTTTTCTTTTAATTTTTTTAAACATTTTATTGTACTTTGAATGAAAGTTTACAATGCAAATCAGTTTTCCATTCAACAATTTATATACATTTTATTCTGTGATGTTAGTTGTAATCCCTAAAAGTAACAGCACTTTCCCCACATCTTCCCTGGACAACCCCATTAACATTCATTCACCTTTTTTTTCTAACACTTCTTACCTTCTGAATTTTGTTTTGGGGCAAATGCTACCCTTTTGGTTTCATCTGATTGATTGTTCTAAGAAGACCATTTCTTGTGTGTGGTATTGTTCACTTTATAGTTCTATCGATTCACAGTCCCTCTTCTGAAAAATAAAGCCAAATTATTTTCATTTTCACCACAGATGTTTTGCTCACTTCTCTCAAGCTGTTCTCAAAAGCACACTTTCCATCCCCTGATTATATATATATATATATACACATTTTTTTTCTTTTTGCCCCAGATAAAAGCAATTTCTTCTTGAAAAGAATTATTGTGAAAGCTGTTAAGATAGTAAAGTTTATTGTTTCGAGGATTTCCTTCTGAGTAGCTGGCAGTTATCCCTACAATGATACAAATCTGGTCTACTCGTGCCACATTTTACCCTGCTGCCCTGTGCTCATAACTTTGTGTTTTAGCTACAAATCACAGTATACTCTTTTAAAAAATGTATAAATTTGAAATGTCAACTACTGTGAGCAATGAACAAAGAGATGCATGTTTTCTTTCCAGCTCATTAAGTAAATATATATGTAACTCTGTGGAGAATTACAAAAAATAATCACAAGGAAAAAGTCTCAGGGGGAATAGCTTATTCCATCAGATGATGGACGAGGTGGAGACTGTGTCTCAGGTAGAGGGAATAGATGGACAAATGTAGGGGAGCATTAACAAGTATGGGTATCAAGATTATTGCAAGGGGATGGGTGTGGAAAGTGAGTGATTATTCTGGAAGAATAGGTTGGAAAGAAGTCTCTCGTTAGTGAAAATGGTCAATGCTCTTGGCTGTTAACAGAAAAGTTGGAGGTTTGAGTACACCCAGAGTCATTTTCCAAGAAATGTCTGAGAATCCCTGGGAAAAAAAATGGCAATTGAAAGCCCTATGGTCCACAGATGTACTCTGACACACATGTGGTTACACACTGAAGTCAACACAACGACAACTAATTAGGTTAAGTAGGGCTGGAAAGAAGTGAGAGCAGTTACAACCTTCATCCTGATATTCTCATAGAATTGCAGTTGTTGTTGTTAAGTGCTGTCTAGTCGGTTCTGACTCATAGCGACCGTGTATAGAATTTCTAAGGAGCAGATGGTGAGCTTAAACTGCTGACGTTGTGGTTCAAACTGACTTTGCAGTCCAGCACATTAACCCAAAATGCCAAACCAGAACTTCTAGTGAACTGCAGTAGAGGGACCTAAAATCAAGAGACATTTTGAGGAAGGTTTCCAGTAAAGGGTTGATCCTGATGGCTTCTGAGAAACCACAAGGTGGAGCTAGAAAGAGAGGTGATATCAGACTTTTCCTGGAATTGCGTAACACTCAGGAACCATCTGTTGAGAAAAGTTAACATAAACAATAACTCAGGCTGAGGAGTTCTGGTGTGGCACTGTGGGTTAATGCACTGGGCTGCAAAGTCGGTTTGCACCTCAAGGTATGCTGTTCAAGCTCACCAGCCACTCCTCGGACACTCTATACAGGGTCGCTATGGGTCAGAATCGGCTGGATGGCACTTAACAACCAGCAAAAATTCTTAGATAAAAAATAAATTATCTCATCAGTGGAAAATATGTAAAAAGAACACACAAGTTATTTTAGAAATCTTTATGGTCACGATGACTAAGCTGACCTGTATGTGTTGTTATGTGCCATGGAGTCGGTTCTGACTCATAGCGACCCTGTACAGGGTTTCCAAGGCTGTAAATCTTTATGGGAACAGAATGCCTCATCTTTCTCCCATGGAACAGCTAGTAGTTTCGAACTGCTGACTCTGAGGATAGCAGCCAGATTCGTAACCACTATGCTACCAGTAAAAGACCCTTATTCTGATTGGGCTTTTAATCTCTCTATCTGCTGCTCAACTGAACATACTATTTATTCCTCAACTAAACTATTTCTTTCACACCTAAACAGAGTGTAAGATTTTGTTGGTTGACAGAAACTGATGTAAGGTCCAGCAGAGATGAAAGATGGGAACTTTTTCATAAGCTCTAATATAAAGCAGCAGATATTCATGCTTATATTGTTCATGCTTATGTTGTTGTTTTTTTGTGTCCTTCTTGTTTTTGTGTGTCCTTCTTGGGAGTCAGTCATGACTCCCAGACAGGAACTCTCTGATTCATTAACTGGTGCAGTTTCATTATTTTGTATGTTGTTCTTGGTATTAGAAGTGTTATGTGGGCATCGTCTTGCTCAGTGTCTTAGCTATCTGGTGTTGCTATAGCAGAAATACTACAACTGGGTAGCTTTAATAAATAGAAATTTACTTTCTCACAGTTCAGTAGGCTAGGCTTCGGAATTTAGGGCACTGGTTGTAGGGGAAGGCTCTCCTTCCCTGGGATCTGGAGGAAGGTCCCTGTTCTCTTCTGAGATTCTGTTCCAGGATGATCATTGTGTGACTTGGATTTTCTCTTCTCTAATTGTTGGAGGAGAACATTGAAAGTGTCATGGGCTGCCAAAAGAACCAAGAGATCTGTGTTGGAAGAAGTGCAGACAGAGTGCTCCTTGGAGGCTAGGATGGCCAAACTTCATCTCATACTTCGGCCATATTGTCAGAAGGGACCAGTCGCTGGAGAAGGATATCATGTTTGGTCAGAGAAAAAGGGAAGACCCCCAGTGAGATGGATTGGCAAAATGGCAGCATCAATGGGCTCATATGTGGTAACGATAGTGCGGTTGGCCCAGGATCGGGCAGTGTTTCATTTTGCTGTGCATAAAGTCGCTATGAGTCGGTACTGACTCGGCACCAAACAACAACAATCTCTGTTTCTGTTCCCTTGTTTAATCTTTTATATCTCAAAAGATATTGATTCAACATACACTTGAAACTAATGCTGCCTCATTGACTGAGCACAGAAATCCATTCTCAAATGGGATTATAACCACAGACACAGAAGTTAGGATTTACAACACATATTTTTCAGTAACCTAATTCAATCTTAGCACCTCACTCTTTGGCCCCTCAAAATTCATATCCTTGCTACATCTGAAACACATTCACCCCATCACATCATCTTCAAAGTCTTAAATCTATCCCAAGTCCAAACTCTCATATTCTGAGTCATCTAAATCAAATATTAGTAAGACCTAGACATATTACATCATGGAGCAAAATCCCTCTTCATCTATGAACCTGTGAAATTTAGAGTACACGTTATCTATTTCTGGAGTACAATGGTGGAAGAGGCACAGGGTAGACATTTCATTAAAATTGGAAGAAATTGGAGAGGATGAAGGAATAGTAGGTAACCAGCAAGTTCAGAAATACCAGCAGAACAATTTACATTAGCTCTCAAGTGAAAATAATTCTTTTTTCCCTGAGACCATCTGGGCAATGGCATTGCTGTTTGGACTCTGGGTGGAGTCTTCTCGGTCTTGGGCTTCAGCTCTGCTTTCCAGGCGTTTTGACATAACACATCTGGTTCCTCAGCTTTGGGCAGCTCCATTTTCCTAGTCCACTGAAATGGTGACTCTATCGCCTTAGCCTTGTTGCTGTTGTTAAGTGCCACCAAGTCAGTTCTTACTGATAGCGACTCTGTAAAGGGTTTCCATGGTGAGTTTGAACTGGCAATTTTATGGTTCAAACTGACCTTGCAGTCTAGTGCTTTATCTTACAGTACAGTATACACTTTGCAGGCCCATTATTCTGTCCAGTTGACATGGCAGCCCCATCTCCACCACTTTGGGTGGTGGTCCCACCCCCGCACACCTACTGGAGGAGAACCATTTCTTTGAAAGCTGAGGGACTGTGGCTCTACCCTTAAAACTGAGAAAGTCCCGCTTTCCATGTTCCTTCTAACAGTTCTGGTGATCAGGGATGGTCTTATCTTTATTTGGGGGACAACAGATGTAGTTCTTTTGGCCTATTTCCTGCCTGTAGAATTCCCAAGAAGCAGACAGCATTCTTGCCTTTCAGTCATTCGCTGTCTCCTTCAGTCTAAACTGACAGGTTTTCGCTGGCGATAGTTGGTTAGCTCCATCAGTCACAAGCTAATGTCATCAACAAAAGTTGTGTAGCTGTATCCATCCTTAGTGAACATTCTAGGACTCATGTCCTTAGTTTATACAATAGAAGATTTATACAAAAGAACTTTAAGATTTCCCAAATCTTTAAATTATCTTGTCAATTAGCACAGTTCATTGTTAAGTTCATCTGTTTCCTCTCTCATTTTACAATACGCAGCAAAGAGAAACCATGCCTTTAAGATCTTGCTTAAAAACTTCATCAGTCAGATATACAAGTTCATGACAGATAAATTCTATTTTCTGTCAAACATTTGAGCATAATTCAGACAAGTTCTTTCCCACTGCATAAAACACACTGCTCTTCCTTTATTTTCCAATCACAAGTTCATCATTTTCTTTTAAAGCCTTACAAGAAGCACATTTAATGTTCAATTTCCGGCAACCTTTTGTTGCTGGCATCATTTGCTTTCTCTAGACTTTTGCTATAGCTGTCCTCACTTAAATTATGAGCCATCACCAATATTGCCTTTGATGTCCATAATTCTGTCAACAGTCTCTTGAAAGCAATCCAGGCTTTTACTATTAACATTTTCAGACTCTGCCCATTACCCAATTTTCAAACTACTTACACATTTTAGGTATTTGTTAGAGCATCACTGTACCCTCCCAGTACCAAATTTTAATCAAATGAGGTATTGCCTTAGGCAAATCTGCTACACAAGACCGTTTTTTAAGTGTTGAAGAGCAAAGATGTCAGCTTGGGGACTAAGGTGCGCCTGACCCAAGCCATAGTATTTTCAATAATCTCATATGCATACAAAAGCTGGAGAGTGAATAAGGAAGACCTTAGAAGAATTGGTGCTTTTGAGCTATGGTGTTGGAGGAGAATATTAAAGTTCCATGTGCTGCCCAAAGAACCAACAGATCTGTGTTGGAAGGAGTGCAGCCAGAATGCTCCTTATAGGCCAGGATGGCCAAACTTTGTCTCTCCTACTTGGGACATATTGTCAGGAGGGACTGGTTACTGGAGAAGGACATCATGTTTGGTAAGGTCAGAGAAAAAGAGAAAGACCCCCAGTGAGATGGATTGGCCAAGTGGCAGCATCAATGGGCTCAAGCGTGGTAACAACTATGAGGTTGGCCCAGGATTGGGTAGTGTTTCAGTCTGCTGTGCACAGGGTTACTACGAGTTGGTACTGACTTGATGACACCTAACAACAACAAAAATATTGCTGTAACAGAAATACCACAAGTGGGTGACTTTAGTTAAGAGAAATTTATTTTCTCACATTTTAGGAAGCTAGAAGTTTGACTTTAATTCTCCAGCTCTTAGGGAAGGCACTTTTTCTCTTCATTATGGAAAGCATCCTTGTCTTTTCTGAGCTTCTGCTCCTAGGTGATCTTCATGTGGTTTAGGATTTTTTTTTTGTTCCCCATCTCTGCTTCTGTTCATTTATTTAATCTCTTTTATATTTCAAACTAGATACACCCTTCAGGAATGCTGCTTCATTAGGATAACCAAGACAATTCATTCTCAAATGAGATTATAATAAACATAGAGGTTAGGATTTACAGCACATACTTTTTGGGGAATGCAGTTGGAGTCCGAAGGAGCTCTGGTAGCAGCATAGTGGTTACAAATCAGGCTGCTAATCTTACGGTCAGCAGTTCAAAACTACTAGCTGTTCCACAGGAGAAAGATGAAGCATTCCACTCCCTTGAAGATTCACAGACTTGGGAAACCCTGTACAGGGTAACTATGAATCAGAACTAATTCCACTGCACATAACAACAACAGTTGAAGTCCTGGTGTGGCGCTGTGGGTTAGTGCGCCAGACTTGCAAAGCCTTTAAACTGCAAGGTCTGCAGTTCAAGCTCACCAGTAGCTCCTCAGAAACCCTTTACAGGTTCTCTATGGGTCAGAACCAACTTGACAGCACTTAACAACAACAACAACAGTGGAATAGTGGTAAGCATAGCTGCCTTCCAAAAGTTGACCTAGGTTCATTTCCTAGCCAATGCAGTAGGCCAAATTTTGGATTTCTGGTGTGGCGCTGTAAGGTAAACACTCAACTGCAAGGTCAGTTTGAACTGCAAGGTTGCTGGTTCAAATTCACCAGCCACTCCTCAGAAACCCTATACAGGGTCCCTATGAGTTAGAATCTACTCGATAGCACTTAACAGCAGCAACAATAACAACAATTCAATTCATAACACTTGTTGTTGTTGTTGTTATGTGTCGTGAAGTCAGTTCCGAC
>NW_006408695.1:4021123-4028395 GCF_000296735.1 Chrysochloris asiatica | reverse complement strand
ATTTGATTGTTCTTGTAGCACTTTCCTGACTTCTTCCTTATTTTTCTCAACTCCATTGTATAGTGTTTTGATACATTTTATAATCATTTTTCCAAATTCCTTCTCAGGCATTTCCAAAGCCTTGCCCATCTTTCAGTATGGAGTGTAGGTCTACTGCCAGCTCATTTGCCTCAGTCACTTTATCTCATTTCTGGACATGTGCAGATATGGTCATCTGCTTCTGTTTTTTGGGTATCTTCAGGGGTTTTCTGTGGCCTTAATACTCAGATTGGTATGTATTTTGGTATTTTTTTATGCTTTCTGATTGCCTCGAGGTAGATGTGTTCAGGAAATGAGCTTTCCTTTTCACTCTTCTTCTTGAGAAATTTCAAGATGCCACTGTTGGTTGTTTTGTCGTAACTTAGGATTTAATTTCCAGCCTATTTCCTTTTTTATCTGCTTGTCCCGCTTCACAATCCCCGTTCGTTCAAGCCTTTTTCCTAGTTGTAAACAGTTCAGGGCCAGCTGTGGCAGTTTGGTTTTAATTGGAAACTGTCTCTTTAAATTTCAAGGAGATCTGTGCACATGCGTAGTAGAACCCTCTGAGGGTGGGCCTGGGGTGCCCACTAGCTCAGGCACCCCTAGTGTCACCTCAATGGAGGTGTGCAGACAGCAAGGTACCAGTGAACAGTTACCAAAAGAGAAGAATGTCCACACCTTTATCTCTGCGGTTCTGCCAGGCATCTGTGGTCGCTTCGATCCTACTCCTGCTTGGTCTCACCCAAGATGGCAGCTCCTTGGACAGCTGAGAATCTCAAATTAGAAAACAATGGATTTCTTGCTTCTGCCACAAATTCCCCCAGCTGTAAGCCTTCCAACCTTCTAAATATTCCTTTATATGTGGTTCAGAGTTCTGGGACCATCCCCTGAGCCTGTTTGGTTGGGTATTCTGTCTTATTGCTGGCGGAGCTCCTTTACTGCACTTCCACCCAATCCACCATCTTGTTTGTTCCTCCTAGATGTTGTTTTGATGGAATATTATTCTGGAGGGTTTTTGAAGGGCAAAGATCCACTCTGGCATCTTTGGGAACATTGCAAAGATGTGTAATGGGTGGTGGTTTTCTCAGAAGCCACTCTTTGCCTTAGTGTTATAAGTTCAAAAATTCAAATTATAGTAGAAAATTTCTGTGATGGATGAGTGAATGATGGATGGAGAAATCACCTGAAGGTGGGTGGAGCTATTAGGGTAAATCAAGATGTGTAATCTCACTGGGGCTTTTCAGTACCTCTTGGCAAATAATTAGACTTGAACCTCCTGAAAAGGAATAATGGAACTGAGTGGAAGGATTCTAGTCCATATGTGCGTTAATATTGAAGATTTGATGAGGGTGATTTCTTTTTTATGTTGGGAAGATGGTCCCTCATGGAGTCATGAGTGAGGAAACCCAATCTAAGAGCATATAAAATAGTAGATGGTCTTTGGCTGGTAAAAATGTGATCAATTTGGTGCACAGTAAAGCTCTTCTCTCATTTAAATTTTTCTCATTATTCTGTACATTTTATTTTGAATATGCCAAACTGTTTCATTTGTGCTAAGGAAATCAAAAAGAAAGAAAAAAAAATATATATATATATATATATATGTTTACCCTGAGTTTTATAGGAAAGAGGGACAGCATTTCTCTCTCACCCTGTTTTCCCTGCCCAGCCCCAAGAGATGGGGAGAAAACTTGGTGGTGACAACAGGATTCAAAATAAAAGAACTCCAGGGAAAGGCAAAGAAGGCTCAGAGGGAACTGTTGGGAGGCTGCTGTTACCTACCTTCTTCTACTTTCAGACCTGTTTATATATATATCTTCTCTAGGGAATGGACACTTAGATCATGAAATGGAAAATTCTTATAGCATTTTTCATATCCAAGGTAAGTAGTAATTCCTTCTAGATTGATTTAGATTGTTAATTATTTTACATTACCATTTATGGCTGGAACATCTGGTGATGAGGCAATGATGCAGAATTAAAAGACTGCCTCACAGAGGCCTGGATTGAATCTTGGCTCTGTACCTTGGTGTAATCTTGTTCATTTAACTTCATGCTCCTCACTTGTAATGAGATGAGATTTGTAGCCTTATGGGATAAAGCACTGTACTGCAAGGTCAGCTTGAACCACAAGGTCAGCAGTTCAAACTCATCAGCCACTCCCTGAAAACACTATACAGGGTTGCTGTGAGTTGATGAGTCAGAACTGACTTGATGACACTTAACGAAAACAACAATAATGAATTTATAACACCCACCGTATGAGGAAAGCATGAGAGTTTGGGGTAATATGTGTGTAAAGCAAACAAACCCAAACCACATCCACTGTCACTGAATCCATTTTAACTCATAATGACCCTATATAAGGTTTCTGAAACTGTGAATCCTTATGGGAACAGACAACCTCATCTCTCTCCTGCAGAGTCACTGGTATGTTTGAACTGCTCAACTTGCAGTTAGCTGCCATTGCTTAACCCACAGCATCGTCAGGGGTCTTTAATGTGTCTAAAGTGCCTAATAATTGACTGGTACCTGAAAAACTTTTAGGAGGTATTAGTTTCTCTGTTTACTGTTTTTGATTATATATAACTACTGACGTAATTTAGTGAACAATCTTCATGGGGAGACAGGCAGGATTAGAAGGCATAGGCATGGTATTTCTAACATATCTCTTGTTATGGGAAGCAATCTGCCATGGAGAAATAGCCTGGGCTTTAGACTCAGACTCGAACTCTGACACATTGGGCATGTTATTCACATCTTGCTTCAAATGATACAAATATATTAAGTGTCCAGCAGAGTGCTCTAGTTTCTTCTTGTCCATTTCTCCCTTCCTTCTCTGTTTTTTTCTGTTGCAGTGACTGTATAAAACATTTCATCTGCATCTTCACATTAAGGATCATTCCCAATCCCTCTGTACACAGGGTTGAGAGGAATGGGCAACTTAGATATTGGCTACCTAAAATGGGAGTGCTATAAAGGCATAAAGTGACTGACTTACAAGTTTTCAAGAGGAAGGTTAGTTTCAGAGTGTGCTGGGGAAGTAAAACCCACACTGAATAGTTTTCATCTTGTCTAGATGGGTCTAGTGAAAGGAGATGGGGATAAGATTCTTATGATTCAATAGTGAGTAGTTGTTATCATGACTAATTGCAATTTTAAAGGTAGAAGTTTTGTAACAAAAAGTGGAGAGAGTAGTTAATCTTACATGCCAGGAACAGAGGACCCTAAGACTATCAAGGGAGAAGAGCATGAGCAGAATGTGGGACCCTATCCAGAGAAGCAGCTACACCAGAGATGGGGGCAGAAGTGATAACATGGAGAGATAGAGCAACTAAGGACTCTAGACTCATGGAAGGAGAAAGGCTGTGTGCTGGGATCCAGGAGGCTAGCTTACAGACTGTGCCCTTTGGTTGTTTAAATAATTATATATTTCTGAGTGTTTTTGTGTACATCTCCCCCGCTAAAATTCAGAGGGAATAGAAGACAATACTGTTAAATAATGATGCATGGCTGGGATTGTAATCATTGCAATGAAATGATAAGTGTAAAACCTATGCTCTCCCATGTAAACTCAATTAACAATAAAAACTTAAAAAAAAACCCCACAACATTTCATCCTCTACACCAAAAAGCCTGGAATTTAGATTGAATTGCAATGATTGTGCCTATGTTTTTGCTCATTTTTCAACTTTTATCCATTTACTTGGTACTGTTTGATTTTAATTAATTAAATGCTTATTGAGTACTATTGAGTACCAGGGACAACAAGGCTCACACAATTAATGTGACAGTTCCAATTCTCAAGGAATTCATAGATTATTCAGGCATTGAACCCATGTAGAAATAATTAGACAGATACTGTGAGTGCTCTAAAAGGTAAAGGATGATGGAAGGTGAAAGTCTTAATAGTGAAGAGAGCAGAAGAGCTGGAGAAAGCTTCATGGAGGAGGTAGGTATAGGACAGAGCCTTCAAGGATGTAAAAACTTTCAATAAATTAAAATGATAAAGAAACACTCATGGCAGAGGAATGTCCTGAGTAAAAGCGTGGTTAGAAAACTGTCACTTTTTGGAGAATAGTGATATCTAAGTTTGACATTTTAGTATTAGGTATTGAAGGAAAATAATGCAAAATAAAGATGAGGCCTTGTAGTTATGGATTCTTAATGCCAGGGTAATAATTTTATGGAGTCCCTGCTGATGCAAATGGTTAATATGCTCAACTGCTAACTGAAAGGTTAGAGGTTCAAGCCCATCCAGCGGTGATTCAGAGGAAAGACTCCATGATCTACTCCTGAAAAGTAAGTCATTAAAAACCCTTTGTAGCACAGTTAAGGTCAATGGCAACTGATGCTGATAAATTATTTTATAATCAATTTGATTTGTAACGAGGGAATGAGTTTTTTTTTTTTTTAAGCAGGAAGGTAATATATAACAAGGAAAATATAATAGGTTCTTTGGATTGGATTGTAGAAGAAATGGAATTTACATCTGACTCCAGCAACATTTTATAATGGCATTTATCTGGGTCTTTGATGGCTAGAAACAAAAGAGAGAAAAGACAGTGTTCCAGTCAAGAGGATAGTAAGATGAAGGGCATGGGATAAAAAAGGTTAGGGAATCGTTAGAAAACAGACTAACCTAGACTTCTAGGGATATTTGGGGAGATGATTTTAAAATACCATGATGGAACCCTGAAGTTTGTGGTCAGAGACACAGGGCTTCTTTTGTAAAAAAGAACAGAGTACATTTAAGGCTTTCAAACAAAGAGCCTGAAGGACTTTACCTTGATTATTGTTCCTTTGAAACTGAATCCCTTAGGAGGCTCATGTGATATTTAAGCTTTTAATTTTGTGTTTTTAGTTCAACATTAATAAAAGCAAATTATGAGTTGTAATTTCAAATTTTATCCTATGCAAAGATCAGTTGTGGTTGAAAATATTATCCAAGGTCATAGCAATTTTATTTTGACATAGTGTTTCTTGAATGGAGTTCTGTAAGTCTTAGAGTATTTATGATTATTATTATTATAGCTTTATAAGTGCATAATTGACACACAATGAACTGCAGAAATTTAAAGTGTACAATTTGATGAGTTTCAAAATATGTGCATAGCCATGAGCCGTCACCACCAATGAAGATAAATAGCATTTCCATCATCCCTAGTAGTTTCTTGGAGTCTTGGTATGGTGCTATTGGATAAAGCACTGAATCGCAAGGTCAGTTTGAACTACAAGGTCAGCAGTTCAAACTCACTAGCCGCTCTTTGGAAATTCTATATTCTCCATGAGTCCAAACCGATCCAACAGCACTTAACAACAACTTGATTTTTCTTACTTCATATTCACTACCCCTCATCATTCCCCAGACCTGCTCCCCAATGCCCTTCTGTAACTTGAAGGATTTTGATGCATTTCAGAGGTCTGTGACACTTATTTTTCTTGTAAATTATGTCCAGACATTTTTCAACTCTGAAAAATACTGAATGGCTCTCAGAGCACATACCTTGAGGACCTCAAGGAGTATATTGTTGAGTGACATCAAGTTCAAATGCTTTGAGAAGCCAGGTCACTAACATAAAGATTTGATGGTGGTCTGGGTGTGATGAAGGGGAGAGGTAGGAACTGGGACCCCCTGGAAAGTACATCCCCCCTGAAAAAGAATTCAAATCTGCTGCCACCCAGTCAATTCCAATTCATATTGACCCTGCAGAACAAATTAGAACTTCCCCATAGGGTTTCTGAGGTTGTAATCTTTCCCCATTCTCTGCAGATCAACTAGTGGGTTCAGATCACTGAGTTTTTGGTTAGTAGCCAAGTGCTTAGCCATGATGCCATCAGGGCTCCTCTTAAAGAGGAAAGTCTCAAGCAAATCCAGATTTTTAACTGAAATCACTCAATTACAAAATTGTGGCTTTTAATTTAAACAAGTCATAAAAGTGCTATGTTGTTATTGTTATTGTTATTGTTAAGTGCCATCGAGTTGAGTTGGTTCTAACTCAGAGTGTTGCTGAGGAGTGGTTGGTGAACTTGGATCACTGACCTTGTGGTTCAAATCAATCTCTCAGTCCAGCGCATTAGCCTGCAGTTGCAAACCAAAACACATTTGAGGCAGCTCTTGAAAGACCTCTGGTGGTACATACATAACACTGAGTTATATGAATGTTTTTAAATTCCAGCTGCACCATTTAGTCTCTCTCTTCTCATCTCCAAAAATGAGTTAATGACTATCTTTTTGTAATAGAATTGCCCTGTAGGTAAAGCATTAGCACAATGCTGGCAGACTACATGCTAATAATATTAGATCATATTATTGGCTGACTGCTAATAATCAAGTTGGAAGAAAGGCCTGATGATCTACTTCTGGAAAATCAGTTAGTGAGTACCCTATGGTTCATAGCAATCTGATCCCATTGTACTTTGGGTCACCAGGAGTCTGAGATCATCTCAGTAGTAGTTAATAACAACAATAAAGAGGTTAATGGTCTACTTCTAATTTGGAGTTCTGTGAGTAACTTAAGGGCAAATGCATTACCATGGACTCAATTCTGATTCATAGCAACCCTTTATATGGTTTCCAAGACTAAACTTTTATGGGAGCAGAGCACCTCATCTTTCTCCCACGGAGCTGCCAGAGGGTTTGAATGCCAACCTTCTGGTTAGCAGTCCAGTGCTTATCCTACACTGCCACCAGAGCTCCTTCATTTAAGGGCAGTTAATGACATAATTCAGAATATGATCTGGATGAAAGAGTGTTTTTGAGAATTATCACATTTATTAGCTACACCATTATTTACTTAACTTCTTTGTGCCTGGTTTTCTGATCAATAAAATGGAGACCCTTGTGAGGTAATTAAGGGGATAAAATTGTAAAGTACCCACTAGAGCACATTGTTATTCAATGTCATCGAGTTGGTTCTCACCCATAGTAGTCCTGTATAGGGTTTCTTAGGAGTGGCTGGTGAGCTTGAACAGCCAACCTTATAGTTCACACCAACCTTGAAGTCTAACGCATTAACCGAGTGCCACACCAGGACTTCAGAGCATATAGTACTATATAGATATTTGTTAATTTATTAGAAATGAATAATTACAGGACACAAGTTGATGCAACTTAATGTTCTTTTTTTTTTTTTTTTTTAAATTTAAGCTTTTTATTGTGGATTGAGTGACAGTTTACAGGGCACATCATCAGTTTCACATTCAACAATTCATATAACTTGTTTCATTACATTGATTATAATCCCCTCCATA
>NW_006408695.1:4019989-4021023 GCF_000296735.1 Chrysochloris asiatica | reverse complement strand
CAGGGTTTCCGAGGCTGTAAATCTTTACAGGAGCAGAAAGCCTCATCTTTCTCCCGTGGAACAGCTGGTAGTTTCAAACTGCTGACCCTGAGGTTAGCAGCCAGATTCGTAACCACGATGCTACCAGAGCTCCTTCATACCACTTGTTGTTGTTGTTGTTAGGTACCATCGAGTCGGTACCTCCTCATAGAAACCTTATGCACAGCAGAAAGAAACACTGTTGGACCCTGGGCCAACCTCACTATTGTTGCCACACTTGAGTCCATTGATGCTGCCACTTGGCCACTGCATCTCACTGGGGGCTCTTCCTCTTTTTCTCTGTCCCTCCACCTTACCAAACACTTGGTGTTGGTGTTGGTTATGTGCTGTGGAGTCTGTTTCCAACTCATAGCGACCCTGTACAGGGTTTTCAAGGCTGTAAATTCTTACGGGAGCAGAAAGCCTCATCTTTCTCCCACGGAACAGCTGGTAGTTTCGAACTGCTGACCTTAAGGCTTGCAGTCCAATCGTAACCACTACGCTACCAGAGATCCTTTACCAAACTTAGATACTACAAATTTAAACCTACAGCCTCAGGGTGAATTCTTACAGTAGATTTATTTTATTTTTTTTTTATTTTTTAAGGTTTTTATTGTGGATTGAGTGAAAGTTTACAAGGCATATCATCAGTTTTACATTCAATAAAATCATATACCTTGTTTCATTACATTGATTATAATCCCCTCCATGTACCGTCAGTTAACAGTATTTTTCTTTATCCACTTTAGCTTTTTTAAAAAACACACAAACAAAAAAACCCCACACAGGCATATGTATTAATTTACATCTCCAAAGGGCACATTCTGCAAGTCTACTCCTGGCCACCAGTTCTTAGTCCTTCTCTTCTTAGTCCATGAATCTAGAGTCCTCAGACACTACTCCTCTCCATGCCTCCATCTCTGGCGCTGCTTCTCTGGATAAAGTCCCGCATTCTGCTTGTGCGTTCCTCTCTTGATGGTCCTAGGGTCCTCTGTTTCTGGACTGTAAGATTAACC
>NW_006408695.1:4007168-4019889 GCF_000296735.1 Chrysochloris asiatica | reverse complement strand
ATTTTCAATAACCTCATATGCATGTGAAAGCTGGACAGTGAATAAGGAAGACGATAGAAGAATTGATGGGTTTGAGTTATGGTGTTGGAGAAGAATATTGAAAGTGCCATGGACTGCCAAAAGAACCAATAAATCCACTTTGGAAGAAGTGCAGCCAGAGTTCTCCTTGGAAGCCAAGATGGCCAAACATCATCTCTCATACTTTGGACATATTGTCAGAAGGGAGCAGTCAGTCACTGGAGAAGGATATCATGTTTGGTAAGGTGGAGGGTCAGAGAAAACGAGGAAGAGTCCCAACGAGATGGATTGGCCAAGTAGCAGCATTGATGGACTCAAGTGTAGCAACAGTAGTGAGGTTGGCCCAGGATTGGGCAGTGTTTCATTCTGCTGTACATAAGGTCACTATGAGTGGGTACTGACTCGCTGACACCTAACAACAACAACAACTAGGGCTCCTTGGATCCAAATGAATATGATGAGACTTTCATCTAATGGTCTGTGATTTGTTCCCCCATCTGCCTCAAATATGTTTCCCCCTCCCCCCTCCCACCTCTGTTGTATAACATGCAAACTTTCTGATATTTTACATGGATGTGGGGAGTTTGCTATTTACTTGGACCCCATAGTGGAAGATACAATTCTCTCCTGTAATGTGAATAACTGCTTCTCTATTTCTCTTGTTTTCTAAACTCTGATTCTTATAGAGGGACATTTTTCTGGCTCAGAGCACAATTGTAAAGACTTAGGTAGCACCTGAGCTTTTTTATTTGTTCAGTTATTTCAGTTTCTGCTTTTTGAATTATTTGCATTTGTCATCTGAAATATTCCTTTTACCTCTTCAAAACTAAGATAAACTGAAAGGGGAAAAAAAAATCAGATAATCTGAAAGCTTCCGTTTAAAAAAAAGAGATCTGAAATTTCACAAAGTGTGCTGGCATCACAGCATTCCATGAATATTTAATCATCACCATCAAGACAGGAGGTTGGAGAGAAAAATCAGGTTGTGATATTTGGAAACAGCAGGTGTGGGAAGGAGGGTGTTGACACCCTCTGAGAACGGATATGGCATGTTGTGTGGCAGGTTCCCTTTGCAGCTCTCCACGTCACCTGGGGTCCCAAACATGTTTTAAGAAAACTCCAGGGAACTGGAGCTTGTCCACCCTGGCTCCTCAGTCTTTGCATGACAGCCTCTTTCAGAAATGGGATGAGCTTCCCAGAACTGTTTCCCCTCACAAAACTCTTTAGATTTTTTTCCTTTGCCTTTGTTGTTCTTTGCACCCATCATAGAGCTAGTCCTTGGGGTGTGATTGTTGTTAAGCAAACATCTCTCTTATATATAATAAGTCTGTGAAAATACACAAGGCCAGAAGTCAGAATTTGGCATGGAGACTATTGAAACATGACATTCACTAGAGAACTGTCTTATCAGAATACAAGTAGAAATGCAAAACTCAAAAGGACTGTGGGTCAACTATGTACAAGTTTGTTTCCCTTCTAACTTTATCCCACACTCCACCCCCCCACCACTTAATATTCCAGCCACACTGGTTTGCTGGCTGCCTCATTGTAGAGGAGATGGATTTACTCAACAAGCCCATGGGCTTTTGAACAACCTGTTCTGAATGACTTTCATAGTAGACTGAGAAAGTCCAACACTATGGTTCTCATCATTTTATGTGTATAACTATCATGTGATGTGGCATAGTCTAGTCACATACAGATGGTAATCGGGCCCCACTCAGAGATTATAATCTAGTAAATCAAGAATGTGGTGGTGATTATGTGCCGTGGGGTTGGTTCCAACTCATAGCAACCCTGCACAGGGTTTCCGAGGCTGTAAATCTTTATGGGAGCAGAAAACCTCATCTTTCTCCCTCAGAACAGCTGGTAGTTTTGAACTGCTGATTGTGAGATTAGCAGCCCGACTCATAACCATTATTATACTAAAGCTCTTAAATCAAGACTAGGATTGGAAATATGTTTTCAACGAGAGATTCTGAAACAGAGGTCCAGTGATAGCCCACACAGAAAATATCACATTCAGAATGAGGTTCCAGCTTTCCTGGACTTTGCACTAAAAGATGCCCTAACGTAAAAGTCCTGCCTGAGACTGGAGTCACAAAGTCTGAACTGTGTTACTGACTTTGGTTCAGATGATTATAGAGTGTTACCAATGTACAAAACTCCTCACATTGTAGGAGCAGAAGCAGACATGTGGCTGGGTCAGGGACTGTGACAAATACATGCAATAAGAATTGGATAACTCATTGGTTGAAAACCTGGTCATGGCTCCCAGGTGTTCATCAAATATCAAGACAGAAGCACTAAGCAGAGTCTCCATTACACAACATTTAAAATTCAGATGCAACTTCTTGGACTAGTATCCAAGAGTCTCAGTAATATGGCCTTAGTGTTAGGGTCCACCACTCCCTTTCATTTTTCAGATAGTCTAGTAGAACAGAACATTTAATGTCTTCAAGAATGAAACAAAGTCAGTGTGTTTCATCTGGGCGAGATTTAGTGTAGATTAAGGGTGAGTTGAATGAGGCAAGGAGCTTCATTGTCTAACACCCCTCCTTGGAGACTCTATCTACCCTGCTGTACTTCTATCACCTCACATTGTAGCCCTTTCTATTTGGCATCCCTATAATTCTAGATCAACTTTCTCTCTAGGGCACCTCCTATGGTCAGAACTCAGCTTCTTAAATTGTTTTTGTAGTTTTCATTATCTTGTCATGCCAACTTATGTTTTAGAAGATAATTTTACACTGAAATTGCTTGTTTAGTCATGACACTGATTTCAAGATGATACTAGTTTGGTTCTTAGAAGCATAAAATGCTATTTTTTGAAGGAATCTCACTCTGAGCACTTTAAAACCCCTTCATTCTGACTACAGTGACCTTACAGGACATAGTAGAATGGTCCCAAAAGGTTTCCAAGACTGTAATCTTTATGGAAGCAGACTGTCTTATCTTCCTCCCACTGAGCTGCTGGTGGATTTGAACTGTCACTCTATTAGTTAACACCCCAATGCTTAAGCCAAGGTTTCCTCAGAAATGACTCAGTAGTACTGGGATTTTTTTTTTTTAACTTTTTTTTTTTTTAACCATTTTGCTAATGAGGAAGACACAGGCCAGAGAGGAAATATAACTTGTCCAAGCATACACACACACACTTATAAACAGATGTGTAGTTATCTTTGATCTTAACTAGTATCCCTTATATTTTGTCTGGACTCTCAGTGTTTCAAAGAATTCCCTTATTTGCACTGTGATTTATCACATGATTTTCATTGACATGTTTAAATTCTATCAAGTTTCCATTCTTGCTTTTGTTTTCTTCCATGCTGAGACATGGGAGATGATACAAGCTGTTAGTAGTAGAAGTCTGTATAAGAGAAAAAAGCCAACTGTAATAATTTCACCTTACTGAAGTTTTGAAAGATGAAGTTGATCTTCTACATAATGTGACCAATGTATCCTGAGAATAAGTAGATGCCAGTCATTGCACTCAGTAGAATTCAGTAAGACTACATTATTTGTATGACAGCAGAGTCTATTTGTTGTTTTGTCTCCACCTTTGGGTCCCAAATGTACAAAAGGAGAAAGCAATCCAAAAGGATTCAGTGCCAAGAAAAGCTTTGGAAACTGGCTCACAGTATGAATTTTGGTTAGTTTATTCTCTGATCAAGAGTGGTTCTTTTCAGTGATAAAGTAAGGTGGGTTCTGATGGCTTCCTGAGGTCTGCGCTAAGAGCTCTCTAGCTCTGTGATGGTGAGTGATTACTGGATGGTTTCCACATCTACTCCAGGGCAACCCACATTTCCTTTTGTGCCCCATGAACAGGGAGGAGCCCGGTATACTTAGCAGGAATGGCAAGCCACACCCCAAGCATGAGTCAGGCCACTGAACCACTCAAGATGGAAAGGCTGATAAAGTGGAATCTGTGGTAAATTTCATATCTCCTACCTTTTATTTTCTTTAGTTTTACATTCTTAAAGAAGGGAGTTCCATGGCAAAGCTCTGCTATAGGATGAGCCCTCTCTTCACCTTATTGCTATTAAGTGCTGGTGAGTTGATTCCGACTCATAGCAACCCTATATAGGGTTTCTGAGGAGCGGTAGATGAGCTTGAACCACCAACCTGGTAGTAAAACCCAACCTTGCAATCCAGCACATTAACCCACAGTGCCACACTAGGAGTCATTACTAGGTAGTAAACTGCACCATAGTTCTCCTCTTCCTAGGTGTCCTGGTGTGTAGCTGTAAGGTAAGTACTGAAATACTAACCTAAAGGTCAGCAGTTCAAACCCACCAGCCATACCTCAGAAACCCTATACAAGGTGGCTGAGTCAGAACCAACTCAACGGCACTTAACAACAACAAGTCTTCTTCATTTTATATTGCTTCAGAGACTGGCTACGTGATTTGCAGGGGCCATTGCAAAATGAAAATGAAGGGTCTCTTCATGAAAACTTATTAAGAATTTCAAGATGGAGACAACAGAGCAAACCCAAGCACAGGGCCCTTCTAAGTACAGGGTCCTCTGAAGCTGTGTAGGTCATTCGCCCATGAAGCCAGCCTTGGGTGAGGCTTATCAGGGAATAGGATGGAGGGAAAAGTAAGGTGGGGTTTCACTGGACTAACTGACACCAGAGCATCCCTCAAACTGAAGTGAAAAATGATGATACTTCTTTCATGGCTGCACTGAGTATGAAAAATCGCACAACTGTTACTGATGCTCGCTGTTGTAAATTGGTGTTGAGTTGATTTTCAACTCATAGGAACTTCATGTAACAGAGTAGAACTGCTTCATGGTTTTTTTTCTAGGGTCCTGTTGTGTTGCTGTGGAATATAAGTGCTGTACTGCAAGGTCGATTTAAACCACGAGATCAACACTTCAAGCTCTCCAGCTACTCCTTGGAAACTCTGTATAGGGTCACTATGAGTCAGAACTGACTTGACAGCACTTAACAACAACAACAACAACAATCTTTGCAGAACAGATTACCAGGTCTTTCTCCAGTGGAGCCTCTGGGTAAGTTTGAACTGTCAACTTTTTGTGTAGTAGTTGAATGCTTAAGAGTTGTACAAACAAGACTCCTTTTACTAGGTTTAAAGGAAAGACTCAATCTATTTCACTTCGATCCTATGGCAGTCGAATGCAGATCTGATTTTACAAAGGAGAAATAGAGGCTGAGAGAATAAAGGCAGTATGCTGAAGATTACACTATTTACTAGTGGCAGGATGGAGATTGAACCTCAGCCTTCTAATTTCCATGCCAATGCCCTTTCTAGTCCTTGATGAAGCTGAGTAGCAACAAAATTTTTGTCTTTTATTGTGAGTTAAATTGGTAGTTGGGAATAAGAGTCAGCCGCAAAAAGGGAAATGAGACAAATGATAATTGAATGAAGAAAACAAAACAGTTAAAAAAGCCAAAGCAGTTTGTCTGAGTCCTAGTTGATTCACAACTTAACAGCAAAGCAAATGTTTGTGCAGAAAAACAAAGCTGAAAGAAGGTGATATTTTCAAATAAAATACGCATATTTGCAATCAGTCTTGAGCTCATCTGATAAGGGACAGATTGCCCAGGGTAAATAGATAGAGGAGAAAAGATACTTTGGGCTGAATTTAGCACCTTGTCCAAACCAGAAATGGCTTATCTCTTCTCTCTCTCTGAGATGTCACCTCTCCAACTTCAAGACCTAGTTGGGTCACCAGGGAGCCAGAGTATCAAATGCCAACTCATGCTGTAGAATTGATTTTGTTTCATAGCAACCCCATAGCACAAAGCCCCATAAGGCTTACAAAGCTGTAAATACTGATGGAAGGAGATTGTCACATCTTTTTCTCTTGGAGTGATTGGTGCATTTGAACCGCTAAGATTTCAGTTAGGAGCTGAATGCTGAGCCAGGGCACCTAAATTAAAACATTAATTCATTTATTCAACCATGGAACACCTGCTGTTAGCATGGTACTGCTCTAGAGCCTAAAAAGAATGTTGATGACATGGATCCTATGCTTAGAGAACGTTGTTTTTTTTGTTGGGTGCCACCAAGTCAGTTTTAGCTCATAGTGACCCTGTGCACAACAGAGTGAAGCTTGCCCAATCTTGCCCCATCCTTACAATTGTTATGTTTGAGCCCATTGTTGCTGCCACTGTGTCTAGAGAGGGAAAAAAAAAAAACACCTAACCTTTATGTAGTATAATACTAGAGATGCATGCTGTGTCCTGTTGCAGTTCAGGAGAAAGAGAAATTCATATTGTGTAAATTTCTCCATTGACAACCTTCCTGCATGTTCCTGTTGCCTCAAACACTGCTGCCACTATCTGTTTATTACCATTGAGCCCTTTTCCCTACAGAATTCCTGGGGACTGGGGAGGAGTGGGTTGGAGAGTGTGGGTGGGGATTCTTGCAGGCAGTGCTTGTTTACACTCGAGATGCTTACAGATGTACCTGTTCCTTCTCTGTAGGATCTATTGTGAGAAGGAACTGGGGATAAGGTGGCTCTGGTTCTGATCTGATCAGGATCCATGCCATACTTGTATTTATGTTGCCTCAGGTGTCGTTAAGAGCACAGCCCTGTTGAGGGTTAGTTGTGCGATCATGGGGCAGCTACTTCATCCTCATCTGAAAAACAGAAGGAAGACATGTTATCAGCCAGTTTCCTAACCCACATAGATAACAACCTGCATTCTCTCTCAGTGGTGCCAAGAATGAAGGAGGGAAGAAAGGAGAACAAGTTTTGAAAAGGGTTGTGAAAAAGAGTGATGATGTCTAGGTGCCTGTCTAATATGTAATTCTGTGATTCTCGGCTTCTTAGCTGTTGGGCATGGCTCCTACCAAGACATTTGTGCATAGCATTTGATTTAACTGGAAATATGAGGGAACTTCAAAATGTCCCTGGAAAATGGAATTGAAATATAATGGAATTTCCTCAAGAACTTTTTGAAACACCCTTGTAGCAGATAAAGATTAATCCCCAAATATCTTCATGGTGGTGGTCATGGTGGTAATGTGCCATGGAGTTGGTTCTGACTTATAGTAACCCTGTATGAGTCCTGGTGTGACGCTGTGGGCTAATGCGCCAGACTGCAAAGCCATTTGAAGTGCAAGGTTGGCTGTTCAAGCTTACTAGCTGCTCCTCGGAAACTCTATACAGGGTGTCTATGGGTCGGAATTGACTCGACGGCACTTAACAACAACAACGACATAAAGTTTCCGAGGCTGTAAATCTTTATGGGAGCAGAAAGTCTCATTTTCCCCCCATGGAACTGCTGGTAGTTTTGAACTGCTGATCATGAGGTTAGCAGACCTACTCGTAGCCACTATGCTACCAGAGCTCCTTACATATCTTCTAGGTTTCATAATAATAGTACTCCACCTTCAAGTCAACACAACATTTACCAAGAGCTTATTATCTCCAGTATCTCATTTTCCTCCCTCAACAGCCCAGGGAGATGAATCCCATATTTTTGCAAATGACACACCCAGACATATAACATATATAGCAAACACAGGAAGCTAACATGGAAAGGAGTTGTGTGTTGTTGTTGCTAAGTGTTGTAGAGTTGGTTCCCACCCATAGCGTCCTTGTATAAGATTTCCAAGGAGTAGCTGGTGAACTTGAACCGGTGACCTTGTGGTTCAAACCAACTTTGCAGTTCAGCACATTAGCCAACAGCACCACAACAGGACCAGAATTGTGTGGTTTACCCTAACAAAAAACAACAACCTCAAATCGAAAAAGGAACACAAAATATGGTAGTGTCTGTGCTATAATTCTCATTGCATAGACGAGGCAACTAAGACTTGGTCATAATCCCAGTGTCTGACAGAACAGGGACCATAGCCCATGTGTTCTGTGTGGTGTGCTTTCTGTGGCCTTGTGGTCCATCAGGATGGATTGTGTCTCCTGTTCCAGTTACAGCAGGTGCAGTGAGGCAGGAGTTCAGTAGGCACTGGGACAAGTGTTCAGTGGCCACTGGAAATTTATGGATAATTAGATAGCTATCACATGGATATTCACTGTCTTTTCTCAATCGCTTGCTCTTTTAAAATAAGTTATTTCAAACAGCCATGCAACATCAGTGCCACTCTGAAGAGACCAGCTCTGGACTAAGCTTCTCTCCATTCCAACTCCATTTTATTGTCCTGATCCTGAGCCACTGTAAAGATATATGTTACTGAGAGAGAGCAGCATTTGTCTTGCAATTACTTCTAATTGCCCTCTACTTTTGTAGTGTCTGAGTGGTGTGACCTAGATACAAGTGATGTGGAACTCTCTTTTCATTCTGGTGTCTGTATGAGGAAGGCTGTAAATCAGCTAGATCAGGAGACAAAGGCCCAGTCTACCTCATGTTGAACGCTTATAACTAACACCACCACCATCTGTGCCTGTCAAAATCATAGCTCTCCATAATGGCCTACATCTAAAGCTGCCTTTTCCTCTGTGAAGCCACCCTTTTCTGGATTTTCACAGCTTATGTTTGGATCTTGGTGTCATTGTGAGAATAGCACTGGACTGCTAACTTCAAGGTTGACAATTCAAATCCCTCAGCCACTCCATGAGAGAAAGAATTAGTTTCAGAAGTGTTGTGTAAATTCTCTGTGAGTTAGGATTGGTTTGAGGATTGTGGGTTTAATCTGATTATATCTATGAGATTTATCTTTTTTACATATATATGGCAAAATGTTAATTTGCTTACGTATTTCATCTTCCTTGAACTTCTTATGCCAGAGACTGTGTCTAGTTCAATCTTCTATCCTTATCTACTCTGAGAACTGAGAATGCGTTGGAAGGAAACACAGCTTGATTATGTCCTCAGCGTGTATTAAACTTGATGGAGCTGTGTGGAAAGACTGCTGGTCCTCTGTGGCCTCTCTGAGGGAACTGATGTTACTTGCTAATTTGAACCTTATTACCTGTGGACTCTGCCTTACCTCAGCATTCCTGGAACTCTGCATCTTTCTTGAGAAATGTCAGTTAATTTTTCTTTTGAAAAAGAAAATAACAATATACAATCTAAGAGGCTAGGTCCCCAGTATACCCCAGTGTCTCCAACTATCAAATAAATACAGTCTGACTTCATTTTGCTAAGTGGGATAAATTATTTAAGATGGGGATGAAGTGGTTCTGGTTCCAATCTGATCAGGATCCATGCCACATTTGTACTTTCTGTTGTTTCTCTTAGAAACTACTCACTTCACTTGGATTTCAAACATCAGTTCATTAAGAGCAATCACATTTTTATTAGCATTTTTGATGTGCCAAATCTCATCCTCAGCTCATTTTCATATGCTTCCTCATGCATCTTGTCCACATTTCTGAAGGAAAAGTGTATAGCCTCAATTTACAGAGGACCAAAGATATTCGTTCATAAGGAGATCTGATAGCATAGTGGTTACAAATCGGGCTGTGAACCACAAGGTCAGTCAGTAGTTCAAAACTACCAGCTGCTCCACGGAAGAAAGATGAGGCTTTCTGCTGCTGTAAAGATTTACAGCTTCGGAAACCCTGTACAGGGTCACTGTGGGTCTGAACCGACTTGACGGCACTTAACAACAACAAAGATATTCATTCATAGAGGTGAAAATATGGAAAGCTTAAGCCAGTAAATTATAAGTCAGGATTCATTAAACAAATACTAATTGATAATCATTCTTTTAAAATTTAATTCATGTAATGCTTGCTACATACTGGGCATTGTAGGGAATATACGGAAGTATAGGATATTATATTCCCTCTGGGAACTGACACTCTAGTGAGAGGAACACACTTAAGTAGAAACCAATGTCATGTGACCAATTCTCTAGTAGAAATACTGACCAGAGCTTCTGTGTGTATTTGTTTTTACATTTATTCTCAGACAGATATTCTACTGTATGTATCCTTTACAAAAGTGGCTGTTGTTGTGTTTGTGTGTTAAGTTGATTCCAACTCATAGCAACCCTAAAGGAGAGAGTAGAATCGCCCCACAAGTTTCCTGAATTATAATTTTTACAGAGCCCATTGTTGCTGCAGCAACATAATAATTGTGAACGGTGATGCATTTATTTACATAATGTCACTGTAAGTCATAACTGACTCAATAGCACGAACAACAACAGTCTTTACGGAAGCCAACTGAGACACCTTTTATTCCATAGAGTGGGTTTGAACCACTGATACTTTGGTAAACAGCCAAGCACTTACTTGTTGTGTTACCAGTACTCCTACAAAAGTGGTAGTGATGCTTAAAGTCATAAAGATCTATTAAACCAAGTCAGCATAGAAGAATATTAGTAATAGATGTGCAGGCTTCAGATTTCCACTTCCTTATAGCTATTTGGGAGCAAACAAATGCTGTGTAGGAATGTTGAGATGGCGTCTACTGCTCACCCCAGTCAGATTTCAATTAAAGAGGAAGTTGGCAGAAAAATCCAGTTTCTTGAAGAAGGGGACAGGAGAGAGAGGTGCGGCTTTGCAGAACAAGAAAGGCCACACCCACAGAACCAATTTCCTGCCTCTGGCAGGCTAAGTTCCACCCTGTAAACAACCTCACTCCTTTCATTTGCCCCTTTGACAGTAAGCAACTAACTCTCAGCCTACTGGGTGAATTAAGATTCAGACTGACAGCAGTCACAGCAAAAGGCACTCTCCTGTGTTCATCTGAGCCAGCCACACCTCCACTGGCCACTATCTGCAGTCTGGCATCTTCCGTACAGGAGCAGAAAGAGCAATCTTGAAGACCACTAACGGCCTAGTCAGGTAAGAGCAGGTAGCTTGTCACTCATTCTGCAAAGAGATGTAATCTCTTTCTTTGTGAATTGTTTGGTCCTGTCCCCTCACTTCACTTTCTGGTCACCTTTATCACTAACTTGCAGTTCTGACTTCAGGTAAATAGTTTTGCATGACTGTATGAAATTCCTCCTTTCTTCCTAACTGCCTAGAGTTGATGAAATTTGTAGACTGGTATTTTTCAGCTTATAAAGTCACTTGATTTACTTGTACCTATTGACTTTCATCTTTATAGCCCTATAAGAGATAGAGTGAGAATAGATACAATTTTCCCTTTTCTGGGGATTAGTGAATTGAGTCTTGATGAATTGATGTGTTGAAGCATGATCTGCAAGCTAAGGACAAGGTTAGAGGCAGGCATTTTGATTTGGTACCCTCTCATTTTTCACTATACCCCCCAACAGCCCACATCTTATCTCAGAAAGGCAGGAGAATTGAAAGGACTTCTTGAACCAAGTGACAAACTAAGGGTGATTATTTCTTTGCAAGCAGAGTAGAAGGAATGTTTTTAGTGTATGTGAGAGAGACTTTATGATAGGCTATATAGAACTGCTTCAGGGACAAATTGAGAATGTGTATCTAAAGAGGCAGTGTGAACTGAAAATTGATATACAAATGTGAGAGAGAAATGATGACAGGGAGCTGTAGACACTCTAGTTTTCTGTATAAGAAGGTATTAATTTGGGGTTGTAATGACAGTCTTCTAATGTCAGCAGCATCATTATGAGGTACAGGTC
This sequence comes from Chrysochloris asiatica, assembly GCF_000296735.1. Lineage (NCBI taxonomy): Eukaryota > Metazoa > Chordata > Mammalia > Afrosoricida > Chrysochloridae > Chrysochloris > Chrysochloris asiatica. The sequence goes on along the minus strand of NW_006408695.1, from coordinate 4,008,370 downwards.
ACAAAGGCCTTAAGGAGAATATTTTAGCCTTTCAGTCTGTGGAAAAGCAGATCGCAACATGAAAAAAAGAAAAATACCCTAATCCTTTCAAAATGACTCCTACAATTTCCTCTTTTGTGACAGTTATTATGTCTCTTTGTTCTACAGTTTTAAGAAAAAATATCATCTTCAGTGATTATGTAGTTTATTTTTTAAGATGCTAATTTTAGCTATCATTTTCCCCTTCATGTTCAAAAGGTTGCACCATTCTTAGTTGTGGAAGGGAATGTTTCCTGTATGTGTGTGTTTGTGTGTATGTGTGTGTGTGTGAACACATTTGCACGTCTGTGTCTGTTTGAGTTTGTTGTGACAGAGCTAATAATCATAGCTGTGGGCCCACCACAATGCAGTGGATTGCTGTGCTATGCAATCTTTGGAAGACTTCTGGTTACTCTTGGTGTCTTTTTTTATGATGGGGATCCTGGAGGAACACTGAGGCCCAGAAAGAGGGAGCAATGTCCACAAGGACACAAAACCAGTCATCATTGGAACTGTCACTCAAAGGGAACTCTCTTCCTTTCTCATTGCCTACAAAGTGTAGTAGATGGTGCTGGGCATCCTAGAGAGAAACATTAGCTGTGTTACTTTAGGGATTGTACCCTTTACGATATTCCTTCCAATGAAATGTTTCAGGACCCTTGACATTCTGCTTAGGATGCAGTAGAAATGACATGAAACCTGTGGGTTAAAGAGATTCTTCAAGAGAGGTCTCTATACTTATTGGCTTAGTTCTTGTTGAACACATGTTTTTGCCCAGTTTTGGCTTGCTTCTACAGTGTAGGGTGAGGAAATGGGCAAGAAGTAAGTGTCTGCATTTTTTTAAACAGTCTGGACATTTACATTATCTAGGATTCTTGCTGGTGTGGTGCTGTGGGATAATGTACTAGACTGCAAGGTTGGTTTGAATTGCAAGGTTGAAGGTTCAAATTTACCAGTCGTTCCTTGAAAACCCTATACAGGGTCTCTATGAGTCAGAACTGACTCAATGGTACTTAACAACAACAACAACAGGATCCTTTGAAGTAGGTATCACTTAGTTCAATAGCAGCATAGTTTGTAACTATAGTTGAACTTTTATTTAGAAATGTACAGTCTTACTGGAGGGGGAGAGAAAGGAATAGCCAAAAGCATCACCATAGAAAGCTTATAAGTCCATCTTCTGC
>NW_006408695.1:3961888-4005218 GCF_000296735.1 Chrysochloris asiatica | reverse complement strand
TTCCAAGGCTGTAAATCTTTACAGGAGCAGAAAGCCTCATCTTTCTCCGGTGGAATGGCTGGTAGTTTCGAACTACTGACCTTGAGGTTAACAGCTGGATTCGTAACCACTATGCATTACTACTGATCTTTTATAACCTCTTAAGTGTTGGGGTTCCCTCAATAGCAAAAGGAAAGTTAGTTTTACATATAATAGACCAGGGTATATAGATCAGTGTCATCAAAGGCGAGGAGAAAGTATTTCTTTGGCTCTAGCCTCTCCTTATGTAAAAGGTAGGAAGCAAGATGGTGAATTTAGTAGAGCATGCTATTGGTACAAATACTGACCTAGGATATTTTAAACACCAGATATAGATGCTAGATGTCTTGAAAGCTCAAACATTAAACAAATTGGTACTGTTCCAGCACAAACTCCAGGTGCCTATAAGAGAAAAGGAAGAAAATTGACATTTTTATTCAGCACATCAATGACATAAACATAAGAAAAGAAACTATGATGTCTGATAACACTTGAATAGCAGCACAATGTCCTGTATCCTTAAAGAATACAAACCGCATTGCTGAAATCCTGGAAACTAGCCCAGTTGGATTTTTTTTTTTTTCATTCATTCACTAATATAACAACTTGATGGATGATAGTGTATATAACCTTAAGATTGGTGATTTAAAGATGAAGACCAGTGACCCTTTCCTAAATGGCCTTCCATCTAGCAGTCAAAAGGAGTAAGCAAAAAACTACAATACAATACAACCTATGAAAAATGTTGAAAAAGAAGAAAGCTTCTGCTATGATTTTATTAAGGGGATATTTTGGCAACTAGATTGGTCCGAGATGGTTATAAGGAGAAATGGCATTTGAATTGGCTCTAGACAGGCAAAGGGAGAAGAATTTCCAGCTAGAGAAAAGAGTTTAAGCAAAATCTTAAGTCAGTCCAGTATGAAGAATACCTGAGAGATGGAGAGCCTTCACTGTGACTGGACATTGTGTCAATGGGGGTAAAATGGAAATGTGTCTGGAAATTTGGGTCTTCATCATTTCCTGGGTGTTGAGTGATGGACTAAAGACTTCATATCAGGAAAACCCATAAAGCATTGCAAGTATGACCAGATATTTAGTCTAATCTCAGGTCTAACCATGCCCATAATTTAGTAGTGATACAACTTATGTTTAAGTAGATGTTTAAGAACAACTTAGCTTTGCTTTTATTTTTTTGAGAAGAATTAACAGGAGAATTGGACCATTGAGGTGTTAATGGAGAAGATTATACCCGATGCTGAGTGCCAGGAATGGAGTGGTGGGCAAGGTGGTGATATACATGGCAGAACTGAAGAGGGATGGGAATATTCTCAAAATACACTGAACAGTGTGACACAAACATTGTAAATTCTCTTTTTCTCTCTCTTCCTTATTTCCTTCCTCCCTCCTTTCCTGTTTTTCTTTTTTAAAACTAAGTGTATTCCTATGAATTACTTGAAAGTCATAAAAGTGATGTTGTGTAAATCCTTTTTTTACTTGTAGGATATGGAGGACTATTTTTACTTGACAAACTGTGTGGTATTTGGTCTAAGAAGCAGTCATTCTCAAAGGAAAAGTTATAGAAAGTTCTTGGATGCCTTTTAAATGTAGGAAAGATGTTCTTTTTTCCTGGCTCCGGACTCTCTCTCACCTAGTAAATGGTGCAGGAAATTCCCATCAACACATGAATGCTCCACAACATTCCTGGTGGGTTGATGTTTACACAAATCCCCAGACCTATGATATTTGGACAATTGACCAAACTCTGATTTTCATGCTTATAATTATGTTTGGTATTGGTTCAGAATTATACCTCACTCTCAAAGATCTGTCTTACAAAGGAAGTAGGTAGGTGTTGTGGCAAAGAGTAAAATGAAGCATTTGAATGATTCATTAATTAAACATTTATTAATTGAACATCTGGTCTAGTAAAAAGTAGTCCTGGTGATACTGCGCTTTAGGTGTTAATATGCTCAGTGTAAGGTTGATGGTTCAAACCTACCAGCTGCTATACAGGAGAAAGAAGAGGCTCTCTGTTTCTATGATGATTTATAGTCTCAGAAACCCTGTCGGAATCAACTTGATGGTAGTGGGCTTGGTTTTGGGGATCCAATCAAGCTTATGTTCACATTTTATTCTTCTAAAACTAACTGATAAGCATCTGTTCTAGGTTCTTGAAAACCAGTGGCATTAAACATAGAGAAACAATCTCAGCCCTGATGTAGTTTACATGTCTAAAGAGACAGCCATATAGCAAACAAATCAAACTGTGAAAAATAAGATCTATGAGATATGGAGAAAAGTAGAGCAGAGAAGGGATATAAGAACCTTTGGAGGTGGAGATTTTAGATATGTTGCTTACAGAAGAATACTTTAGTATTGACTTCAGGATTAGAAGAGGGGAGGCCATGTGAATAACTGGAGAAACAGCACTGGAGGCAGATGAGACAGCAATTACAAAGGTCCTGAAAGAGAAGCATGTCTGCCTGGGATCTTCAAAATACAACAAGGCATAGAGTGACCTGAGGTGGAAAATCTTTGGAGATGAAGTTAAAAAGAAGATAGTTGTTGTTGTTGTTAGGTGCCATCAAGTTGGTACCGACTCATAGCAACCCTATGTACTACAGAATGAAACACTGCCCCTTTCTGCACAAACCTCAGAGTTATTGCTATGCCTGAGCCCATCGCTACCACTAGTGTGCCAATCCATCTATTTGGGGGTCTTCCTCTTTTTCTCTGAACCTACACTTTACCAAGCATGGTAGCCTTCTCCAAGGTCCCTCCTGATAATATGTCCAAAGTATGAGAGATGAAGTCTGGTCATCCTGGCTTCCAAGGAGCATTCTGGCTGTAATACTTCCACCACAGTGTTCCCTACTTGTTTTTTTGTTTTTTTTTGGCAGTTCATGGTACTTTTAATATTCTCCGCCAAAACTATAATTCAAATGTGTTAATTTTTCTACATTCTTCCTTATTACTGTCCAACTTTCACTTGCACATAAGGCTATAGACATTACCATGGCTTGGGTCAGGAGAACCTTAGTCCTCAAACTGATGTATTTGCTCTTGACTATTTCAAAGAGGCCTTGTGCAGCAGATATGTCTAATGCAATATGTCATTTGATTTCTTGACTGCTGTTTCCATGAGTGTTGATAGTTGATCCAAGCAAAATGAAGTCTTTGAAAACGTCATTCTTTTCTCCATTTATATGTATGCTCTTTATTGGTCCTGTGTGAGGATTTTTGTTTTCTTCACATTGAGGTGCATCCCATACTGAAGGCTGTAGTCTTTGATCTTTGTCAGTAAGTATTTTAAGTCCTCTTTGCTTTCAGCAAGCAAGGTTGTATCATCTGCATATTGCAGGTTGCTAATGAGTCTTCCTCCAATCCTGATGGCATATTCTTCTTCATATAATCCAGCTTCTCAGATTATGTGTTTAACATACAGATTGACTAAATATGGTGAAAGAATGCAACCCTGGTACACACCTTTCCTAGTTGTAAACCATTCAGTGTTCTCTCCCCTGGTCTGTTTGAACAGCTGCCCTTTGGTCTATGTACAGGTTCCCCATGAGCACAATTAAGTGTTCTGGATTACTCATTTTCTGCAATGCTGTCTATATCTTGTCATGATTCACACAATCAAAAGCCTTTGCATAGTCAATAAAACACAGCTAAACATTTTTCTGATATTCTCTGCTTTTAGTTAAGATCCATCTGATGTCAGCAGTGATATTCCTTGCTCCATGTCCTCTTCTGAATCTGGCTTGAACCTCCGATAGCTCTCTGTCAATGTGCGATTGTCGCCGTTTTTGAATTTAAGGATTAGAAAGGAGGGAGCCATGTGAATAATTGGAGAAACAGTATTGCAAGCTGATGAAACTGCAATTGCAAAGGTCCAGAAATAGGAGCATATCTGCTTGGCATCATCAAAATACAGAGGCATGCAGTGAGCTGAGGTGGAAAATCTTTGGAGAATGAAGTTATAAAGAAGATGGTGTGGTGCAGTGGGCAATAATCAGGACCCTGAAGGGCAGAATACTAAAGTATTCACTGTAAGTGACGTGAGATCCATTTGCATGCTTTAGGCAGAATAGTGACTTGATGAGACTTATTTCTAAAGGAAACTTTCTCTTCTGTGGTGAGAGTAGATGAGGCAGGGGAGGGAGGAGAGCAGACAGCAAAAGCACAATTCATTAAGAAGTTATTGCTATAATTTAGAGTGATGAGGAAGGTTGGTGGTAGTAGAAACGATAAATGTTTCGATTTGGGTTGTTGATTGATTAAGTGGAGGATTACAAGACAACGAGGTGTCCAGGATGGCTCCAAGATTTTTGCCTGAGCAACCGGTAGGAAGGAGTGAACTTTATTGGAGATAGAGAAAACCACAAGAGGAACAGGTTTTTGAAAGAACCAGAAGTGCTTTTTTTGGACAGATTTGAGATGTTGATGAGTTGATATATGAATCTGGAATTCAATAGGGAAGTCTGAGACAAAGACAAGAGTAGATAGGAATATTCTGTATATACACTAGATTATACAAAGTGACTAAAGAAGTTAGTGCAGACAGAAATGAGAAGAACTTTATGGACTGATTCCTGGGATGTAATGATATTTTAGGGTTAGAGAGATAAGAAGAAACCAATCATGTAAGAAAGGGGAGAGGGAGCAATGGGATTGATTCCTCCCCACCAGAGAGGAAGGTTTAGCACTGAAATTGTTTATAATTACTAACACATGGCAATAATGAAGAGTAGACTGTCTTTTTAGCTAGTTTTATTATCATTTTATGTTTTCTAGAGACAATGTACAGTTTATTGCCTGAAAGGAAGAGAGGGTAGAGAAACTACAGGGTTTGTGGGGAGTGCCAGATGAGTGTGGTGGTATCTTGGGAGGAAGTCTTCTAAGGAGGAGAGAGTGACAGAATGGGTCCCCAGAAAAACAGTTGTTTCAAGTTGATTCTAACTCATGTGACCTAATGAATTGCAGAGTAAAACTGTTCCATAGGGTTTTCATTGGCTAATTTTTCAGAATTCATTCACGGGTCTTTTCTCTGACGTACCTCTGAGTGGATTTGAGTCTTCAACCTTTTAGTTAGTAGTTGAGTGTTATAATCTTTTTCACTACCCAAGGACTCTGGTAGGATGAACAAACAGTGCAAGCAAGTGGAATCAGATTTTGTTTGAAAGTTGAACATGTAGCAGTATGGCTGGAGTAGTTTCCAGAATGATTGGGAGAAAAGGATATTAGAAATGGTGGGAGAAAAGGATATTAGAAATTAGATATTAGATATTCCTATCAAGCCATTTTCTATAGAGATAGAGGAAATGAGTGTTATGAGGAAGTGAAAGAGAGATCAAAGATACACTTGTAGAGATTGCAGCATTATTGATACACACAGTATTTTTTATTGTATCTTTTTCTACAACTCTGTGAAGTAGTTTTGGCAAGAGTTGTTGTTGTAAGATACAGTCGAGTCAGTTCCAACTCATAGCCACCCTATGCATAACAGAATGAAACACTGCCTGGTCTTGCACTATCCTCACATTTGTTGCTATTCTTTAGCCCATTGTTGCTGCCACTGTGCCAACCCATCTTGTTGGGGATCTTCCTCTTTTTCACCCATCCTCTACTTTACCAAGTATAATGTCCTTCTCTAAGGACTAGTCCCTCCTGACAATATGTCCCAAGTATGAGAGACGAAGTCCTGGCATCCTTGCTTGTAAGGGCCATTCTGGCTATACATCTGCCAACACAAATTTGTTTGTTTTGGCAGTCCGTGGTATTTTCAATGTTCTCCACAAGCGTAATTCAAATGCATTTATTCGTCTACATTTCTTTTCTATTTATTGTTCAACTTTCATATGCACATAAGGCTATTGAAAATACCATGGCTTAGGTCAGGCACAACTTAGTCCTCAAACTGTATCTTTGCTTTTGAGCACTGTAAAGAGGTCTTGTGCAGCAGATTTGCCTAATGTAATACATTGTTTGATTTCTTAATTGCTGCGTCCAGGAGTGTTGACTGTATATACAATAAATTGAAGTCTTTGACAACTTCAATCTTTTCTCCATTTATCATGATGTTATTTATTGGCCCAATGGTGAGGATTTTTGTTTTCTTCAAATTGAGATGCAATCTATACTGAAGGCTTTGGTTTTTGAACTTCATCAGTAAGTATTTTAAGTCCTCTTCACTTTCAGCAAGAGATATTGTATCATAACTGCATTCCATTGGCTCACCTCTCTTTGGAATTGACACAAATATTGATCTTTTCTAGTTGGTTGGCCAAATTTCTTGACACAGATGAGTGTCTCCAGTGTTGCATCTGTTTGTTGAAAGATTTTAATTTGTAGCCCATCAATTCTTGGAACCTTGTTTTTTTTTTGTCAACAACTTGAGTACAGTGTGTAATTTTTCCTTCAATGCCATTGACTTTTGATCATATGCTGCCTCTTAAAATTGTCATTGTTTAGTTAGAGTGACTCTGTATATTCTTTCCATATTGTTTTGATGCTTTCTGCATCATTCAATATTTTGCTCATGGAATCCTTCAATATGGCAAGTTGAGGCTTGAAAACTTTTTTTTTTTCTTCAGTTCTTTCAGCTTGAGAAATGCTGAGCATGTTCTTCCCTTTTGGTTTTCTAACTCCACATCTTTGTACATTTCGCTGTATACTTGAATTTGTCTCCTTGAACTGTCCTTTGAAATTTTCTGTTCATCTCTTTTACTTACTCATTTCTTCCATTTGTATTAGCATATTTATGCTGGAGTCCTGGTGTTGTATTGTAGGATAAGCACTGGACCATAAGATTGGTTTGAACCATACAATCAGCTGTTAAAACTCAGCAGCTGCCCTGAAAACCCCTATACAGGGTCACTATGATTTGGAATTGACATGATGGAAAGCAAGTTTCAGAGTTTCTTTTCACATCCATTGTTTTTCTTTTCTTTCTTCACTGTCTTTATAATGACCATTTGGTTATTTTTTCCTGTTTGATGTTCTTGATGTCATCCCACAGCTCTTCTGTCTTGGGTCAATAGTGTGTAATACATCAAATCTGTTCTTGAGATGGTCCCTAAATCCAGGTGGGAGATGTTCAAGTTCCTATTTTGACTCTTGCAGTGTTTCTCGAGTCCTGATGTGGTGCTGTAGGTTAATGCACTGGATTGCAAGGTTAGTTTAAGCTGCAAGGTTTGAGCTCACAAGCTACTCCTCAGAAGCCCTATACAGGTTCACTATGAGTCGGAAAGGACTCAATGGCACTCAACAGCAACAACAATAGACTTGTTTTAGTTTACTTCATCTTCAGCCTGAACTTGCAGATGAGCAGTTGATGGTCTGTTCCACCTTCGGTGCCTGGCCTTGTTTAACTGATGATATGGAACCTGTTCTTAAGTGCCATTGAGTCAGTTATGAATTGTTGTTAAGTGCTGTCAAGTTGTTTCTGACCCATATTGACCTGTTTAGGGTTTCTGAGGAACAGCTGGTAAGTTTGAATTACCAACCTTGTGATTCTAACCAACCTCGCAGTTGAGTGCTTGTCCTATAGTGTCATACCAGAGCTTATCCACGATTTTTTCCCCACAAATGTGCTCAATGTGATTTTTGTGTTTTCCATCTAGTAAATTTCATGTGTATAGTAATTTTTTAAAGTTGTTTAAAAATGTGTTTGTAATGAAACGTGTGCTTGAAATGTGTGATTGCAAAATTCTATCATGCAATCTCCAGCATCATTTCTATCTTCAAGGTCATATTTTCCAACTATTGGCACATTCCACCAATCACCAGTAATCATTAATACATCTTGATTTCATGTTGGATAAATTTCAGACTGAAGAAGTTGGTAGACTTTTTCAGTTTCATCATCACTGACTTTAGTGTTTGATTTTTAAATTTGAGTAATAATTGTATTAGGTGGTCTTCTTTGTAGGCATATGGCTGTTATCCTATCACAGACAGCATTGTATTTCAAGATAGACCTTGAAACGTTCTTTTTGACTATCAATGCTATGCCATTCCTCTTGAATTTGTTCCTGGCATAATAAACCACATGACTGTCAGATTCAAAATGGCCAATACCAGTCTATATCAGCTCACTAATGCATAGGATATCTATCTTTATGTATTCTGTTTCATTTTGACAACTTCCAATTTTCCTAGATTCATACTAGGCAAGAGTTATAGCTTTATATTTTCCAGGTAAGTAAAGTAAAGCTCAGAGGGTTGGAGTCATCTGGTCAAAATTACATAGCAAATTAACAGCAGATGGTACTCGAACCCAGGGTTCTAAAAATTGATTTCATTGTTTTCTGTGCTGCCTCACATTACACAGATAATTTTGAAGATCTCTTATAGCTTTAAAAACCTCTATAGCATTCTGTAGAATCTCTACTGACTCATTGTTTAAGGACCTTTACAAATCTCAGGGAACTCATACTTTCCAGCAACATCTCTCAAACTGATATAAAAAAAAATTTTTTTTAAATGTTATATGAAGAAGTTTTGAAGCCTGGGATGGGGTGGAGATAGAACACAGAGTATATATCAAGGGTGCCCAAACTGCTGTGGAAACTTGTAAAAATGGGAAAATTTGGAAAGATTCTTCCAAGTAGGCTAAACACAAGGCTTCAAGTTGAAACATCTTCATGGGAAGACAGTTTCCCATGCATGTAATCTTGGATTTATTGTCACATTAATCTTTTTCTGTTTACAACTAACACATACAATCCATCCTTATGCTTGCTGCTTCTTTCTGTTCTCCTGGAGTTCATATACAGCTAAAGATCTATCTGCTTATATGGAGCTCCAACCATACCATACATTCATGATCTACAGTCTACTTGTTTCCCAGTTGAGGTGTCATTATTGTACACAGGGTTGCTATGAGTTCCAACAAACTCAACAGTACCTAACACCAGCACACTCTTTATAAACTTTGAAAGCCAACTGGAGGGTTTGCTTTTCTCTATAGTTAGCAATCATAAGCCAGCAAGATTGGTGTGCACATTTTGAAAATTATACATCGTTAATATGGCTTATGCCTATCACTGGGGAGCACAGTGCCTCCACATGATAAGCACTGGATTTCAAACTACAGGATGGCAGTTCGATTCCACCATTTGCTCTGCTGGAGGAAGGTGAGGCTTTCTGCTCCTGCAAAGATTTAATGCCTAAGAAACCTTAAACAGGGTTACTGTTAGTTGAAACCAACTCTATGGTACTTAACAATAATACAACAATAGTGCCTATAATTTTCAATGTTGCTGTTTCATTAAGTGCAGTTGAGTCAGTTCTGACTCATAGGGACCCTGTATAGGATTTCCAAGGAGCAGCTGGTGGGTTTGAACTGCCAACATTTTGGTTCACAGTCCAGTGCTGATACTACAGTGCTACACCAGGAGTCCCAGTATAATCTTTGACATCTTCATGGTATACAAAATTGTTTAATTGTTAATATTTAAAAAATATAGAACTCTCACTGATCCGTAAGACAAAGAAGATGAAGATAGAAACATATTCAAATACACAAATACCCTTCCCTCTTCAATCTCTCAAACTTGCAACTAATAAAATTACAGCTGTTTCTTAATATCCATGCGGGAATCGGTTCCAGGGTCTCTTCTGAGACCAAAATTCATGGATATTCACGTCTCTTTTATAAAATCGAGAAGTATTTGCATACAACCTACACAGTCCTCCCATACACTTAAAAATTATCTCTTGTTTCTATTGTTAAGGGTTTCTGAGGAGCGGCTGGTGGGTTTGAACCACAGACCTGATGGTTAGCAGTCCAGTACAGCAGTAGGATTCAGAAAAGTATCTCTGGATTACTGAAAATACCAAAAACAATGTAAATACTATGTAAATAGCACTTTATGTTCCCTTTTATCCTTTAAGGGATTGCTTTCACTACTTTATTGCTTCCCACCCACCTAACAAGGAGCTCTGGTAGCTTAGTGGTTATAAATCGGGCTGCGAGCCCCCAAGGTCAGCAGTTTGAAACTACCAGCTGTTCCGTGGGAGAAAGATGAGGTTTTCTGCTCCCGTAAAGATTTACAGCCTTGGAAACCCTGTACAGGATCGCTATGAGTCAGAACTGACTCCACGGCACATAACCACTACCACCACCCAACTAACATCCTGTGAGTATTTTTGATTCCTGGTTGGTTGAATTTGCAGATGCAGAATGTATAGATACAGAAGGCCAATGGTAATCCAAATTAAAACAAATATTGAACTCACATTTTAAAAACCATTAAGATTCATAGAATTTTTTTATTACTTTCAATTCTATTTTTTCCATGAATTTTTTGAAACACCATCATATATATAGATATATATATGTGTTTGTGTGTATGTATATATATATGTGTGTGTGTGTGTGTATGTGTGTGTATACACCTTTATAAATATATGGAGTCCTCAAGCACTGTAAGATAAGCACTAGACTGCTAACCACAAAGATGGAAGTTTAAACCCACCACCTGCTCCTTGGAAATGCTTATACAGGGTCACTATGAGTTGGAACTGACCTAACAACATATATATATATATATATATATATATATATACATATATATGTATGTATACATACACACATACAAGGGTAAGACAAAAAGTATTGCTAGTAGGACTCTAATTCATACATGCATGGTTTATTCCAAACAATAATGCATTTAAACATACTCTGTGATCAGTGGATGGCTGCAGTAATGTACTTGTCTTAGTTTCATTAGGGTGACTTCAAAAAACGTATCCAATCGGATGAGTGACTTCTGAGATCTACTGGGCCAGTTACATTCAAGGCAGAGAAGTCAGGTAAAGGTAACTGATTCTGGAGATTCCAAAGGGACAATCTCGGTAGATTTTTATCAAAGGACATAGGATGACCAAAGGCGCTTATAAGAAGCAAGTTTTCAGAAAACTGTATTGGTGAGAAAAAGGACAGGAAATTCTTTCTGTCATGAAATGGACCTGCTTATTCTTTGAGGGTGACAAGGGTTGTCATATGAGAATTTTATTGCAAATCCCTACCCATCCACCTTACAGCCCTGAGCTTTCTCCTTCAGACTTTCTTTTTGTCCTTAAACTCAAAGTATATTGAAAACAAAAACAAAACCCACACATTTGGGCTCCTCAAGGATGTTAAAAGTGGCACAAATCGAAGAGCACAAAATTCTTTAGGGGAAGGATTAGAAGGATGGAAACAACTTCAGCAGCATATTGATTTAGATGTAGGATATGTCAAGAAACAAGCCCTTCATATTTTGGCGTTTTTGTTTAATAAAGGTCATTATGTTTTTGTAGCAATAGTTTTAACTTCCCTTATTTGTATGTATTCACACACATAAATACTGACTCATAGAGACCCTGTATAAAGTTTCAGAGACCATAAATCTTTACAGGAGCAGAAAGTCTCATCTTTCCTCCTACAGAGCACCTCGTGGACTCAAACTGCTGATCTTGCTGTTAGCAATCCAACATGTAACTCACTATGTTACCAGGGATCTTTACACAGAAATAGACTATATATATATGTATATATGTATATGACTATATATATATATATATATAGTCATTATTAAGTGCTGTCTAGTCAGTACTGACACATTGTTATTGTTGTTGTTAAGTGCCATCGAGTCGGTTCCGACCCATAGCAACCCTGTACAGGGTTTCCGAGGGTGTAAATCTTTACGGGAGTAGAAAGCCTCATCTTTCTCCCGCAGAGCGGCTGGTGGTTTCAAACCGCTGACCTTCAGGTTCACAGCCTGATTTGTAACCACTACGCTACCAGAGCTCCTTGTACTGACACATAGTGGCCCTGTATAAGGTTTCCGAGGAGTGGCTGGAAGATCATAGAAGAATTAATGCATATGAGTTTTTGTGTTGGAAAAGAATGTTAAAGGTAGTATGGACTGCCAGAAAAACAAACAAACTTGTATGGGAAGAAGTACAACTAGAATGACCCTTAGAAGCCAAGATGGCCAGACTTGTCTCTCATACTTTGGACATCTTATCAGGAGGGACCAGTCCCTGGAGAAGGACATCATGCTTGGTGAAATGAAGGGACAGCAAACAAGAAAGAAACAGCAAACTAGCTGGATTGGCACAGTGGCAGGGATAATGAACTCAAGTGTAGCAGCAATTGTGAGGATGGCACATGAATGGGTGATGTTTAGTTCTGTTGTAAGTAGGGTTGCTATGAGTCAGAACTGACTGGATGATACTTACCAAGCTAAGGAGTGCTGGCAGCTTAGTTGGTTATGAGCTGGGCTGCTAACTGAAAGGTCAGTGGTTCAAATCTACCAACTACTCCACAGGAGAAAGATGAGTCTTTCTACAGCCTAGGAAATCCTTTACTGGGTCGCTATGTTCAGAACCAGCTCAAAGACACGTAATGACCAGCACCACCATGAATGCCAGAAAAATGAACAAATGCAGTATGGCTATGCATATACAATGTGTTGTAATAAGTACCTTTAATGTGCTGTAATATAAGCACTAGACTGCTAACCACAAGCTTGGCAGTTCAAATCCACCAACCACAACTTGCAAACCCCATACAGAGTTGATATGAGTTACAACTGACTAAACATCACTTAAACAACAACAACAACAGTTCAAGATTCAGACTTTAGGTATTATCCCTTCTGCTAAGCTCTAAGTTCCAAACTCCATGCAAATCTTTTTGATTCATACATCTTTGAATTGTGGCTGTATGGTCAATGTACAAAGATTAGAAACTTGTTCTAGTGAAATAAACACTAATAAATAAATAGAAGCTGTCACATACATAAAGAAAGCCAGGAAGCTACTGGTAGGTCATTTCAGAGACTGACAAAGAGGCTATGTCCCACAATATTGTGCTTGGAGGGAAAAAATTCTTACTGCAAATTGACCAGATGTTAGGTAGTCAAAGCTCCAGGCATGGAAGGTTAGGCCTAAGGCAAGTGATACAATCATTGGTTGGTGAGAACAGCTAATGAAACCAGATAAACATTACTTGCTTTTTGAATTAAAAAAACTAAGAAAAAGAACAAAAACTGGTAACTGATTCTTCTGGTTAATTTCCTAGCTTGGAGCCTCTTAAAGATTAACTTTTCTACAAATGTATACATAATGACTAAAGAATTTTTAGTTATAGTGGAATAAGGATGTACAAAAAAATAGCCTAGCCTTTTAAGCCTTGTTTTACTTTTGGCAGTTGACCTGCCATAGAAATGACTTGAGCTACCCATTTTGATTTAGAATGGGGGTTTCCCACCAGACCCTGTGGAGGTCTGGAAGAAAATTTGGAGCTAGAAGGAAACTTGGAGTTCAATATCCTCTCAATATATAAAACAAACAAACAAGCAAACAAACAAAAAGAAAATAACACCCAAACCAAAATGAAACAAAAACATTATGCTCAGAGAAATGTCTTACATCTGAAATCAGATTTTCTGATTCTTGCCTACTTAAAGACTCTCCCCTTAATTGTAAATTTTATATAATTACTTGGCTTTCAATTTTCAAGTTCATCTAACAAACTTTCAGTTAATTATTCAATTACTCCAAGCCTTCGTTTTTGCCCCAATCCTTTAAAAGTATGTTTTGAAGTCTCTCTGCATCCTAGATGCTTTGCTAGACCTTTGGAAATGTTAGTTCATTTATTTTGAATGGGGCCCTGTAAGGTAAATAAATATTGGATCCACTTCACATTTGAGAAATATGAAGCTAAAGGGTTTTGTAAAGCTAAGCAACCCCAGGGGTCAGAGTTGAAGTGCTGCCAGGGTCCTTCCAAAACATTAGGAACGCATAACACACATCATGCAAAAGAGAGCAGAAAGACAAGAGGTTTAGGCAGATAAAAGACTGTTGTTTGGTTTTAGGTGTCATCAAGTTGGTACCGACTCATAGTGACCCTATACACAGTAGAATGAAACACTGCCCAATCCTTCACCAACTTCACAATCTTTGCTATGCTTGAGCCCACTGTTGCTGCCAGTGTGCCAATCATTTCATTGGGTGCCTTCCTTTTTTTCTGCAAACCTCCACTTCACCAAACATAATGTCCTTTGTCAGGGACTGATCCCTCCTGATAATATGTCCGAAGTATGAGACACCTAGTCTGACCATTCTGGTTTCAAGTAGCGCTCTGACTGTACTTCTTCCAACACAGATTTTTTTTTGTTCTTTTGGCAGTCCATGGTACTTTTAATATCCTCCTCCAATACCATAACTCAAAGACATCAATTCTTCTATGGTCTTTCTTATTCACTGTCTAAATTTCTAATCCACTGTCCAAATTTCACATGCATATGAGATTATTGAAAACAAAATAGCTTGGGGCAAGGACACCTTAGTCCTCAAACTGACATCTTTGCTCTTGAACACTTCAAAAAGATTTGCCCAATGCAATATGGCATTTGATTTATTGATTGCTGCTTCCTTGATTGTTGATGGCTGATCCAAGCAAAATGAAGTCTTTGGCAACTTCAATCTTGTCTCCATTTATATGGATGTTGTTTATTGGTCCAGTGATGAGGATTTTTGTTTTCTTTACGTTGAGATACAATCCATACCAAAGGCTGTGGTCTTTGATCTTCATCAGTAAGTATTTCAAGTTCTCTTTGCTTTCAGTAAGCAAGGCCATATCATCTGTATATCACATGTTGTTAATGAGTCTTCCTCCAATCCTGATGCCATGTTCTTCTTCATATAATCCAGCTGCTCAGATTATGTGGCTAGCATGCAGATTGAATTAAGTATAGTGACAGATTACAATCCTGGCATACAGCTTTCCTAATTTTAACGTGTTCAGTGTTCCCTTGGTCTAGTCAAAACAACTGCCTCTTGGTCTAAGTACAAGTTCCTCATGAGCCCAATAATTGTTTTGGAATATTCATTCTCTGAAATGCTATCCATAGATTGTTATGATCCACACAATTGAAAGCCTTTGTATAGTCAATAATGCATAGGAAAACATTGTTTTGGTGTTTTCTGCTTTCAGCCAATATCCATCTAATGTCAGCAATGATATCCTAGGTTCCACGTCCTTTTCTGAATACAGCTTGAACCTCTGGCAGTTCTCTGTCAATGCATAGTTGCAGCCATTTTTGTATTATCTTTAGCAAAATTTTACTTGCACGCAGTATTGATAATATTGTCCAATGATTTCTGCATTTTGTTAGGTCACCTGTCTTTAAAATGGGCACAAATATGGATCTCTTCCAGTCTGTTAGCTAGGTTGCTGTCTTCCAAATTTCTTGGCATACAGGAGTAAGTGCCTCCAGTGCTTCATCAAGTTATTGAAGAGTTCAATTTGTTTCCCTTTAATTCCTGGAGCCTATTCCTTCAATGCATCTTAGACTTCTTCCTTCAGAATCATTGGCTCTTGATCATATGCTACCTCTTGAAATGGTTAAACATCAACTATTTCTTTTTGGTACAGTGATTCTCTATTCCTTCCATCTTCTTTTGATGTTTTCTGAATCATTCAATATTTTGCCCTTAGAATCCTTCAATATTTCAAGTCGAGGCTTGGATTTTTTATTCAGTTCTCTCAGTTTCATAAATGCTGAATGTGTTCTTCCCTTTTGGTTTTCTAACTCCAAGGCCTTTGCACATTTCTCTAATATTTGACTTTGTCGTTTCAAGCTGATCTTTGAAATTTTTAATACAGCTCTTTTACTTCCTCGTTTCTTTCATTTCCTTTAGTATCTCTACACGGAGAGAAAGTTACAGAGTCTCTTTTGACATCTATTTTGTTCTTTTCCTTCTTTCTTGTCTTCTTAATGATGTTGTGCTTTCTTCCTGTACAATGTTCTTGATGCCATTCCATAACTCTTCTTATCTCTGGTCTTTAGTGTCTAATGCATCAAATCTGTTCTTTAAATGCTCTTTAAATTCAGGTGGCTCAATTTAATATGTTCAAGGTCATATTTTGGCTCTTGTGGACTTGTTTTAATTTTCTTCAACTTCAGCCTGTACTTGAATATGACTAATTGATGGTGTGTTCTACAGTCTGTCCCAGGTCTGTTTGGCTGATGATATGGAGCTTTTCCAAAATCTATTTCTGCAGATGTAGTCAATTTGATTTCGTTGTATTCCATCTGGTGATGTACATGTTTATAGTCATCTTTTACGTTGTTTAAAAAAGGTATTTGCATTGAAGAAGTCATTGGTCTTTCAAAATTCTATCATGCAATTTCCAGCATTATTTCTATCACCAGGCCCTATTTTCCAACCTTTGCATTCCAATCATCAGTAATTATCAATACATCTTGATTGCATGTTTAATCCATTACAAACTGAATAAGTTGGTAGAATTCTCCAATTTCATCATTACCAGCTTTCATTTTTAGTGCATACATTTGAATAATCATAGTAGTAACCTGTTTTCCTTTGTAGTTATATGGATATTATTGTGTCACAGACAGTGTTGTTCTTCAAGAGAGATCTTGAAATGTACTTTTTGCTGATGAATATGATGTCATTCTACTTCAATTGGTCATTTCTGGCATAGTAAACCATGTGATTGTCAGATTCAAAATGGCCAATACCAGTCCATTTCAGCTCAGTAATGCCTAGGATATTGATATGTGTTCAATATCATTTTTGACAATTTCAAATTTTCCTAGATTCATACTCCATACATTCCATGTTCCAATTATTAATGGATGCTTGCAGCTGTTTCTCCTCATTTTGACTTCTGCCCCATCAGCAAATGAAGGCTTTAGTTCATTCACGTCATCACAGTCAACTCTATTTTAGGAGACAGCTCTTGCCTAGTCCTATTTTGTACGTCTTCCAACCGATAGGCTCATTTTCTGGGGCTATATCTGACAATATTCTGGTGCTCTTCATCATGTTTAAATATTCAATATTTTGGTGCTGACAGTGTTCCCCTGTTATTCATAACGTTTTCAGCAGCAAAATATTCGTCTTTTCTTCTTCCCAGTCTGTCTTACTTTGGATGCTCAGCTGAAACCTGCCTACTACCATGGATGAGCCTGCCGGTATTTAAAATACCAGTGGTTTAGCTTCTCAAGTCACAGCAACATGCAAGGCACCACAGTACAACAATCGGACAGATGAGTGGTGGAGATAAAATATAGGTAGAATTTATTAAGTATAGGCATTCATACAGAGAGATAAGAATGGGCTTTTGTGATTGAGGAAGAGCCCTGAGTACAATTTGGCTTTTCCTTTATTATATCCTCTGTCAGGGGCTTGAGCTGCACTCCTATGTCAAATGTCCAAGTAACTAATTTGGGGAATCTTTCAAACTATGCTTACTCAGAGTCCTGTTCCCAGGGTCATGACTGACTTTTTTCCTTTTATGACAGCTCCTTTTGTTTACCCACTATTACTGCTAGAGTCCTGGTGTGGCGCTATGGGATAAAGCACTATACTGGAAGGTCTGCTTGAACCACAAGGCTGGTGGCTCAAACTTACTAACCACCCCTTGGAAATCCTATACAAAGTTTCTATGAGTCAGAACTGACTCGACAGCACTTAACAACAACAGTGTTACTGGTGTAGTGCTGTGGGATAATGCACTTGACTGCAAAGTCAATTTGAACCACAAAGTCGGTGGTTCAAACTCACCAGCCAATCATTGGAAACCATACACAGTGTAGCTATGAGTCAGACTTAACTCCACGGCACTTAACAACAACAACCATTGCTATTGAGGCTGGCCTAATTTTCTGCGGAGATCTGGGAAATGTGTCTAAATATGGTTTCCTTGAGTTTTGTATTTCGGGTTTTAGCCTATTATTGACTAATTTTATTTCCCCTAACAACAGTCTCCCCTCTCACCCATGCCTCTTCTCAGAAGTTTGCTGAGGTGGGCTTGTTTCTGTTGAGACAGCTATACAGAGAGTGACTTGAGACCCCCTTCTTTTTCCTGTTCCAACCTCCTGCAACAGGCAGCTGGTAAGATGTGGAGTTTGGATTCAAGCCCAGGTCTATCTGACTCCAAATTGCTATCTAGTAACCAGCCTATTTGCTAATGAAGAAACTGATTGTATAAAATGAATTGATTTATGTCTTCATTGCTTCTTATTCATTATATTGTGAAGGATTGGTAGTGGTGGTGGTTATGCGCCGTGGAGTCGGTTCTGACTCATAGCAACCCTGTACAGGGTTTCCGAGGCTGTAAATCTTTACAGGAGCAGAAAGCCTCATCTTTCTCCTGTGGAACAGCTGGTAGTTTCAAACTGCTGACCTTGCGGTTCACAATTATATTTGTAACCACTACAAAAGGATTGGGTTCCTTAACTCTTCAAACATTTGTGCCTTTGAGCTGTAAGTGAATTATCTTGATACACCCCACCAAATAATGTTTAAAGCAAAACTGTAGACTTCTTTCAGGCTCCAATGGAGGAAATTAAAATATTCAGCTTGTTGTTGTGAAGTGCTGTAGAGTCAGTTTCGACCCATAGTGACCACCTATAGGGTTTCCAAGGAGCAGCTGGTGAGCTTGAACCTCCAAGGTTGTGGTTCAAGCGAACTTGCAGTCCAGCACAGTAACCCACAGTACCACATCAGGACTCAAAAAATCCATCTTAGGCACTCCTAAAGCATTGCCTGGCTGAGCTCTCAAACAGAACTGAAGTGTAAATACTTAAAATAGATAAAGATGAAAGTTTTGTTAAAAAAATCAAGAAAGGAAAAACAACATTAAAATAAAGAAGAATAGAATTATGCAATACCTTATAACTAATATCACCCCTACTAACAGAAAAGATATATTTCAGTGAGACGCACTGTCAGAAGATTCACTGAAGAGTTGTTGTTGTTATGTGCCATTGAGTCGGTTCTGACCCATAGTGACCCTGTATAGGATTTCCTATGAGCACCTGGTGAGCTTGAACCTCCAACCTTGCAGTTCAAATGGCTTTGCAGTCTAGTGCATTAACCCACAGCGCCACACCAGGACTCCACTGAAGAGTTAGCAGGCATTAATGTTTTGAACTGTGTCCTCCTAAACAATGTGTCAAAATCCTAAGCCCTAGTGTCAGAAATTTGCCTTTGTTTGAAAATAGGGTCTTTGTGAAGGTGTTATCTTTTAATTTAGCATGAGGTCATACTTCAGTAGGGTGGGTACTAATTCCATCTGAGAGGTGTCCTTATAAAATACTAGACTGAAATGGAGGCAGGATGATGAGGTGCATCTAGACTTAAGGTAGGAGAGGCAAGAAAGGATCTTTCCCTCGGGACTTTGGATAACACATGACTTTGGACTACTAGTCCCAGAACTGTAAGACAGTACTTTTCTGTTCCTGTAAATCAACTAGTTTATTGTATTTTCTTATGACATAAGGATAATTTGGGGATATATTTCATGCTATGGATTGCTACAGTCAAACATTTTCTCTAGACTTCTTCTCAAAGAAAGGCGGACTATGCTATGTCTTCTAACACATTTTCACATAATAAAGGAGGAAAGATTGAAAGCACTTCATTTATTCCAGAACAGCCTTTTTTAGAAGCTGGTCTATACAAAATTTTCCACATATCCTGACCCCCAGGTCTAGGTCAGGTTCATAGGGAATCATTCCTCTCAACAGTCTCCTTTCACCAACCCAATTATTAGGTGCTCCATCCCTATCAGGATTGTAAATTTGAAGAGAGGTTTTGATTCTGTAGAAAAGTGTTGTGGGTTTGGGAGAGAGACCGATGCCAGTCATTCCTAGAAGTAGAATCTTTGATATGGTAGGAAAAAATGAAATTATTCATTACAGTTTAGTAAGTAAACTCAAGTAAGCTTGTGCTTGCCTTGCTTACTGATCAATCTGACACTGTCACTAACCACTTTCCTAGGCATCTGTCTTAAATAGACTTCCTGTCCCTCTTCCTTCTTTTTCTTTACATCACTGCTACAATCTTTTAACATGAAGACTAGAAGTTCTGTCAAATTATTGTGTCCAGTGCATTTGTAACTAAAGGTTGTGTTCTCAGAAGATCTGATCACTGAAAGTCCATTGAACTTACTTAAGACAAACATTGCACCACCTTTTTCCCTTAGATGATTTACATAATAGATTTGTAACTTCTTAACCTACAAAGCAATTTCACAACATTTTGTGACATAAGCTTTGCTCAAGTGATACTACCTTTCTCCATTTCTCAAAGATTATTTTGGCTTTATTTCCTCAAGGTAACTTTTGCATAACAGTGGGCAGATGAAAGTAATTGCCAATAACAATAACCCAATATCCTCGCATAGCTTGCATTTAGCCAAAAACCAGTATACACTGGATATCTTTCTATTGCATTTCTATAGTATTGTTTGTAATGGAGTCCTGGTGTAGTGTTGTAGGATGAACACTGGACTGCAATGTTCAAACTCACTAGCTGCTTCTTTGAAACCCTATACAGGGTCACTGTGAGTTGGAACCTACTCAACAGCACTAAACAACAACAACAACATACTATTCTCCTCCACGCATCTGTCACTTTGTAATGCTGTGGTGGCTTGTGTATTGTTGTGATGCTAAAAGCTATGCCGTCATAGCTTTTAATATAAGTAGGGTCAACAATAGTGAACAAGTCTCAGTGGAGTTTCCAGACTAAGATAGACTAGGCAAAAGAAGAGGTGGACCACTTCTGAAAAGTTAGCCACTGAAATCTATGAATAGCTGTGGAACATTGCTTTATACAGTACCAGAACATGAGTCCCTCAGGTTGGAAGGGACTCAAAACATGGCAGGAAGAGCTTCTTCCTTAAAATAGAGTTGACCTTAGTGACATGGATGAAACAAAGTTTTGAGACCTCAGAATGAGAAGAAACAGCTGCAAACTTCCATTAATAATCAAAATGTATGATGTACAAAGTAAGAATCTATGGAAATTGGAAGTTGTCAAAAATGATATGAAACACAGAAAGATTGACATCTTAGGCATTGTTGTTAATTGCCATCAAGTTTCCAAGGAATGGCTGGTGGGTTTGAACTGACCTTGTGGTTAGCAGTCCAGTGCAAATGTGTAGGTCAACACCAGGACTCCCACCTTGTCATAACAGATACTGGCCATCCTGAATAGGACTCTCATATGGTTTACTACTCTGGCAATGACAAATGGAAGAGAAATGACTTTGCACTCATCATTAAAAAGAGCATTTCAAGATCCATCTTGAAGTACAATTCTATATATGATAGGGTAATATCCAAATGCCTACAAGGAATATCATTTAGTAGCACTGTTCTTCAAATTTAAATATCAGCATTTAGGCCAATAATGATATAATTGAAGATTTGTAACAACTTCTTCAGTATGAAATTGATCAAATATGCAATCTAAGTGCATTGATAATTACTTGTGATTTGAAAGCATACATTGGAAACAAAGAGGAAGGAATGCCAATTGGAAAATTGGCCTTGGTGATAGAAACAAAACTGAAGATAACATGATATAATTTTGCAAGACCAATGACTTATTCATTGCAAATACTTTTTTTCAGTAACACAAAAGATGACTATACAGGTGCACCTGGCCAGATGGAATACACAGGACTCATACTGACTATATATGTAGGAGGAGGCAATGGAGAAGCTTGATATCACCAACCAAAACAAGCCAGGGTCAACTGTGGAACAGATCATCAATTGTTCATATGCAAATTCAGGCTGAAGCTGAAGATAATTAAAGCAAGTCCAAGAGAGCCAAAATATGGCTTTGTGTATATTCCACCTGAATTTGGAGATCATCTCAAGAACAGATTAGATTCATTAAACACTAATTACAGAAGACCAGAGGAGTCGTGGGATGACATAAAAAAAAAAAAAAAATCATATGTGAAGAAAATAAAAGGTCATTAAAAAGACAGGGAAAAAAAAAAAAAAAGATGGATGTTAGACCAATTAGACTCTTAAGCTAAAAACTTCATTTGCTTGGATGCACAGTCAATGCTTATGGAAGCAGAAGTCAAGAAATCAAACAAAATGTTGCATTGGGAAAATCTGCTGCCAAAGAATTCTTTGAATTGTTATAGACTAAAGATGTCACTCTCAGGACTAAGGTGCTCCCAACCCAAGCCATGGTATTTTCAATCATTTCATATACATGTGAAAGTTGGACATTGTATAAGGGATATCGTAGAAGAATCAATGCATCTAGATTATGGTGTTGGTGAGGAATGTTGGAAGTACCATACACTGTCAAAAGTATACAAAAATTTGTCTTGGAAGAAGTAGAATCAGAATGTTCCTTAGAAGTGCGGATGGTAAAGCTTTGTCTTTCGTTCTTTGGACATGTCCATGGAAGTACTAGTCCCTGGAGAGGGGTATCATGCTTGGTAAGTGAAGGGTCATTGAAAGAGTTGAAGACTCCAGTAATAAGGATTGACACAGTGGTAGCTACAATGAGCTCAAACATCATCATAATTGCGAGGATGGGCAGGACTGGGCAACGTTTCATTTTGTTATACACAGGTTAGGAACAAACTCAATGGCACCTAACAATAACCACAACACACATTATCCTATAAAACATGAGCCATACTTTGTCTAACCAAACTTCTATTGTAAAATTAAACTATTGTACATTTAGGTAGTTTCCAAGTTTTGCTATTATATGAATTATAAATGTTGTTGTTGTTGTTAATTGACATCATGTCGATTCCGACCCATAACCACCCTGTATAGGATTTCAGAGGAGCAGCTGGTTGAGCTTGAACCACCAGTTTTGCAGTTCAAATGGCTTTGCATCTGGCACATTAAACCACAACACCACAACAGGGCTCTATAAATTATAAATAAGATAGTATTATAATTCTTAAAATGACATTGGCATAAGGACTGCAGTTGGATTTGATTTTGGAGGATAAATTAAAAATAAAGCCAGAGACATCAATTTTTAAAAGTATTCCTCTCTCACATATTTAAATACATCAAGCCAGCATTCCTTTATCATAAGACACAAATTTAAAGTTGGGTTGTTCTTGTTGTTAGGTGACATCAAATAGATTCATAGGGTTTCTGAGGAGCTGCTAGTAGGTTTGAGCTGCCAACCTTGTAGTTTGCAGACCAGTGGTGATCCTACAGTGCCACACCAGCAGTAGATGCATATTGGTAGTCTGGTAACATAGTGGTTACGAATCGGGCTGCTACCCTCAAAGTCAGCAGTTCAAAACTATCAGCTGTTCTGTGGGAGAAAAATGAGGCTTTCTGCTCCCATAAAGATTTGCAGCCTCAGAAACCCTGTGCAGGATCACTATGAGTTGGAACCAACTCCACGGTACTTAACAACAGAAATAATAATCTTTTTTTTCTTTTTGCTTTGCACTCTGGAGTCAGTTCTGACTCATACTGACTCTGTATAGAGTTTCTGAGGAGGCTGGTAGGTTTGAACTATGTACCTTGTGATTAGCTGTCCTGTGCTTACCCTGCAGTGCCATACCAGGACCCTCTAGTAATCTTAGTGTTTCTTATATTGAATAGAATTTTGGACTAAAATATGTAAGACCCTTTCTAAATTGAATATATATATATTAAGATAGTTTATCCACTGTTTAGGCTTTGGAGATGGAGCCATGGTGGCACAGTGATTAACATTTGCTGCTGATCAAATGTTGACAGTTCCAACTTACCAGTCCCTCTCCAAGGAAAAGATGTGACTATCTATTCTTATAAAGACTGTTGTTATTAAGTGTGTTCAAGTCAGTTCCCACTCAGAGCAACCCTCTATAGGGTTCCCAAGGAGCGGCAGATGAATTTGAGCCAACAGCATTATGGTTCAAAATGACCTTTTGGTCCAGTGCATTATCTTTCAACACCACACCAGGACTTGCAGCCTTGGAGACCCTATGGGACAGTTCTACTTTGTCACATGAGGTTGGTAGGAGTCAGAAAGACTTAAAGGCAACGTATTTGGTTTTGGTATATTTTGTTGGGAGAATTATACAGATTCACAGTCATACAATAATATCATGTGGAGTCGGAAGTTGACTCTTTTAGGTGGCAATGCAGAGAGAAGTTAATGAGTAATATTAACTAAGCTAGAACTTCCATCATAGTTAATAGGGATTTTATTTTGGAGTCATGGCAAACATTTCAGGGATCTCTTTAAGATGCCATGCAATGTCACAGTTGGACTTCTTAGGTTCAGAGTTACTGCCAAAATGTAACACCATGGACTAACTCATTTTTGGTGATACCGATACAAAGGAAGATACAGAGTCACTGTACCAAAAGGAAATGGTTAATGTTCAACCATTTCAAGAGGTACCATATGATCAAGAGCCAATGATACTGCAGGAAGAAGTCCAAGGTGCATTGAAGGAATTAGCAAAGAATAAGGCTCCAGGAACTGAGGGAATAAAACTTGAAATCTTTCAAGAAAGTGAAGCGGCACTGGAGGCACTCACTCATCTCTGCCAAGAAATTTGGAAGACAACTATCTGGCCAACTGATTGGAAGAGATCTGTATTTGTGCCCATTCCGAAGAGAGGTGACCCAATGGAATGTGGAAATCACAGGACAATATATTTGATATACCATGTGAGCTGTGAGCATACATTGACAGAGAACTTCAAGAGATTCAAGCTTGGTTCAGAAGAGGCTGTGGAATGAGGGATATCATTGCTGATGTCCAATGGATCTTGGCTGAAAGCAGATAATATTAGAAAGATGTTTACCTGTGCTTTATTGACTGCACAAAGGCTTTCGATTGTGTGGATCATGATAAGCTACGGACAACATTGTGAAGTATGAGCATTCCTGAGCACTTAATTATGCTCATGAGGAATCTGTACATGGGCCAAGAGGCAGTTGTTTGAACAGAACATGGGAACACTGGATAGTTTAAAATTAAGAAAGGTGTACGACAAGGTTGTATTGTTTCACCATACTTGTTCAACTTGTATGCTGAGCAAATAATCCAAGAAGCTGGGTTATATGAAGAAAAACATGGCTTCAGGATTGGAAGAAGACTCATTAACAACCTGCGATATGCAGATAATACAACCTTGCTTACTGAAAGTGAAGAAGACAAAGTATTTATTGATAAAGATCAAACAAAGCCTTTGATATGGATTGTATCTCAATGTAAAGAAAACAAAAGTCCTCACCACTGGACCAATAAACAACATTCTTATCAACAGAGAAAAGATTGAAGTTGTCAAGACTTCATTCTTCTTGGATCAACTATCAACACTCATGGAAGCAGCGGTCAAGAAACCAAACAACTTATTGTGTTAGACAAATCTGCTGCACTAGACTTTTTTAAAGTGTTGAAGAGCAAAGATGTCAGCTTGAGGACTAAGATGCACCTAATCCAAGCTATGGTATTTTCAATAACCTCATATGCATGTGAAATCTGAACAGTGAATAAGGAAGACCTTAGAAGAATTGATGCATTTGAGTTATGGTGTTGGAGGAAAATATTGAAAGTGCCATGGGCTGCCAAAAGACCCAACAGATCTGTGTTGGGTGAAGTGCAGCTAGAGTACTCCTTGGAGGCCAGGACGGCCAAACTTTGTCTCTCATACTTTGAACATATTGTCAGGAAGGACCAGTTGCTGGAGAAGGTTATCATGTTTGGTAAGGTGGAAGGTCAGAGAAATAGAGGAAGACCCCCAGTGAGATGGATTGGCAAAGTGGCAGCATCAATGGGCTCAAGCATGGAAACAATTGTGAGGTTGGCCCAGGACTGGGCAGTGCTTTGTTCTGTTGTACATAGGGTCACTATGAGTTGTTACTGACTTGATGGCACTTAACAACATACCAAAAGAGGAGTCCTGATGTGGCACTATGGGTTAATGCGCCAGACTGCAAAGCCATTTGAACTGCAAGGTAGGCTGTTCAAGCTCACCAGCCGCTTTTTAGAAACCCTATACAAAGTCGTTATGGGTCGAAACTGACTCGATGGTGTTTAACAACAACAACATACCCTAAGAGGGAGTCCTGGTGTGGCACTGTAGGATAAGCACTATATCTCAATGTCAGCTTGAACTGCAAGATCAGTTGACCTTACCAAAAGAAAGTTAACATACCAAAAGAAACACTCCAAGGAATATTCAAACTTATTCATTTATTTGAATTTCTCCATTCATGAATGTTGGTGTTGTTAAGTTCAGACTCTTCACTCAACAACTCTGTATAAGTGAGTTTTCAACCAGCTGACCTTGTGGTTCAAACAAACATTTTGGTCCAGTGCTTTACCTACCACACCACCCCAGGACTCCCCATTCATGAATGTTGTTGTTGTTTTTAGGTGCCATCAAGTCTGTACCAACTCATAGGGACTCTATGAACAACAGATCAAAACACTGCCTGGTCCTAGGCCAACCTCATGATTGTTGCCACACTTGAGCACATTGATGCTGCCATTTTGCCAATCCATCTTGCTGGGGTCTTGCTCTTTTTCTCAGACTTTCCACCTTACCAAACATGATATCCTTCTCCAGCGACTGGTCCCTCCTGACAATATGTCCAAAGTGTGAGAGACGAAGTTTGGCCACCCTGGCCTCCAAGGAACACTCTGGTTGTACTTCTTCCAACACAGATCTGTTGTTTCTTTTGGCAGCCCATGGCACTTTCAATATTTTCCTCCAACACCATAACTCAAAAGCATCAATTCTCCTAAGGTCTTCCTTATTCACTGTCCAGCTTTCGCATGCATATGAAGTTATTGAAAATACCATGGCTTGGGTTAGGCGCATCTTAGTCCTCAAGCTGACATCTTTGAATATAGGCCACAGATATTCTTTTATTGCTCTTACCTCTTTTTTTCTGAAAGAACTAGACTTCTTGCTGAACTACTGCTATGACTATAGCAGGGATCTGGAAAAAAGGAAAACTCCATCCAAGAGGCTAATCCTTCCCCTAGCATCTCATATGCCTATCTATGTTCTTTGATCATAGATTTTACACACATTTATAGTCAAGCACTACCACAAGGCAGTGCACAAGACTGAGGGAAAATGTTACAATCTGGCAGTGTCCAGCACCATGGTTCCTCCATATTCAGCTCTGCTGTTCCACCCATGAGTCCTAGATACATCTTTATGGGCTAACTCTGGAATATTCCAGACACTGGGAAAAGATGAGGAATCATAAGCAGCAGCCTCTCTTGGAACTGGGATTTTCTGGGGATCTCCTTGTTGATTGTCTAGAATTAGCAATCAGCAGGTTGCATTTCTAACTTTGAAACCCACTGCTGATTCTGGGAAAGGAGTTAGATATGTCCCAAAGCCCAGTTGCCCTTACAGCAATGACTGTCAGCCTGTGGCAGTTAACTTGGGAGGGCAAGGGTTCCCTGGCTGCAGGAGTTTGAGTGTTGGTGAAATACAAGGTGCCAGGAATTTGTGGAATACAAGCAAAGATGTTTCAAGACATGGATGCAATGCTGGAAGTGATCACTTGTCTATGGCTAGAAATTCAGAAGACTGGCCAACCAACTGTAAGATATTCGTATTTGTGCCCATTACAAAGAAAGGTGATGTAACAGAATGTGAAAATTATTGGTCAAAATAATTAATATCACATACAGGTAAAGTTTTGCTAAAGATAAATAAAAATGGTTGCATAAATAAATAAATAGGTGACTGCTGAAAATTCAATGTAGATTTAGAAGAGGATGTGGAATGAGGAATATTGCTGATGTTGGATGGATTGTGTCTGAAATCAGAGAATACCAGAATGATGTTTGGTGGTTGGTGGTTATGTGTTGTGAAGTCAGTTCCAACTCATAGCGACCCCATACAGGGTTTCTGAGGCTGAATATCTTTATAGGAGTAGAAAGCCTCATCTTTCTCCCACAGAACAGCTGGTAATTTTGAACTGCTGACCTTGAGGTTCGCAGCCCGATTCGTAACCACTACGCTACCAGAGTTCCTTAGAATGATGTTTACCTGTGTTTTATTGACTATGCAAAGACTTTCAACTGTGTGAATCATAACAATTTATGGATAACATTTTGAAGAATGGGAATTCCAGAACACTTAATTGTCTTAATTGTATATAGATCAAGAGGCAGTCTTTCAAGCACAACAAGGGGATACTGAGTTGTTTCAAATCAGGAAAGGTATGGGTCAGGGTTGCGTTCTTTCACTATACTTATTCAATCTGTATGCTGAGCAAATAATTCAAGAAGCTGAATTATATGAAGAATATGGCATCAGGATTGGAGGAAGACTCATTAACAACCTGTAATATGTAGATGACCAAATCTTGCTTGCTGAAAGCAAAGAAGATTTGAAGTTCTTCTTATTATTATTGTTTTGAACTTTTAATTGTGAATTTAGTGAAGGTTTACAGATCAAATCAATTTTCCATTCAGCAGTTCATACATATTTTGTTTTATTTCATTGATTGTAATACTTATAATGTAACATCACTTATCCTACCTACTCTCTGTATTTCCTGTTTCCATTTCTCCTTCTTCCCTAATGCTTCTGACCTTTGTTCTTGGTTAAATGGTGCTCTTCGATCTCAAATGGTTATGCTTACCTACCTAGGGTTATTGTTCCCCTTATAAAACTGCCCATTATATTGCTGAAAATTGATCCATTGGGGAGAAGGTAATTTCCAGACCTGAAGAGTGACTAAAAGTCACAATCCCGGGGGTCCACCAGTCTCTAGCTAGTAAACCTGTTTTTTTCTTTTTTTCTTTTTTTTTTAATGATTTTTAATTTTGTTCAACATTTGTCTTTCATTCTATTGTGTGGTTGTTAAGTGAGGTTGAGTCAGTTGTGACTCATAGCGATCCTTTATAGGGTTTCCAAGGAACAGCTGGTGAATTTGAACTGCTGACTTTGCAGTTTAACCTGACCTTATGGTCCAGTGCATTATCCTTCAGCGCTGACCTTCTAAACGTGATCCCCTTCAGAGCAAGTGATAGTGTTAGCCAAGCACCATATAGTTTTGGTTTCAGGGTCATGGAGACTGATGTTCTTGTTGTCTACTAGTCTAATAGACTAATTACTTCCATTTGGTTTCAGTTTTCTTCACTGGTTTTGCTCTGCACAGGGAGAGACTAATGGTTGCATCTTAGACGGTCACTCATGAATTTTCAAGACCCCATTGCTATTCACCAAAATAGGATGACTTATTCCCTCAAGGTATTTGGTTAATTCTAAGAGGTTTTCATAACTTTGCTTCCTGTATGTTCCACACATTCATGGATATATTTGTGGTATAGGTAAATATCCATATAGAAATATCCTCTGTCAAACCTATATATATCTTCATAGCATTAGAATTGGAGGAAGACTCATTAACAACATGTGGTATGCAGATGACACAACCTTGCTTGCTGAAAGTGCAGAAAACTTGTAACACTTACAAATAAAGATCAAAGACTGCAGCCTTCAGTATGGATTGTATTGTTGTTAAGTGCCTTCAAGTCAGTTCTGAACCACAGTGACCCAGTATAGGGTTTCCGAGGAACAGCTGGTGAGCTTGAACCACCGACCTTGCAGATCAAACTGACTCTACAGTCCAGCACATTAACCCACAGCACCATACCAGGACTCCTCAATATGGATTATACCTCAGCATAAATAAAACAAAATCCTCACAACTGTACCAGTAAGCAATATCGTGATAAATGGAGAAATTACTGGAGTCAAGATTTCAATGTACTTGAATTCACAATCAATACCCAGGGAAACATTATTTAAGAAATTAACCAATATAATATATTGATCAAATGTGCCGTAAAAGACATCTTTGAAATATTCAAAATCAAAGATGTCACATTGAGGACTAAGGTGTGCCTGATCCAAGCCATGGTGTTTTTGGGAGAACAAGTTATCAGGAGGGACCAGTCACTGAAGATGGATATCATGCTTGGTAAAGTAGTGGGTCAGTGAAAAAGAGGAAGACACTCAAGGAGATGAATTGACCCAATGACTGCAATAATGCGTTCAAGCATAGTAACAATTGTGTGGATGGTCCAAGACCATGGAGTGCTTTATGCTTTTGTCCATAGAATCACTATGAGTTCGAAAGGACTTCAGGGAACGTAACAACAACAATGTCCTGAAAGGGCGCTTTAAACACAGGGATCTACTTGTAAGTACTAGTGACTTGGGTATCATCAAATGCTGACCCTTGTGTATTTCAATTTCTATCCAGGACCATGTGGAGCAAATGCCTGCTAGGATAATTTGGCACATTCCAAGTCTAAACACATTGCCTTTCCTTACTACCAACTCCTTCATCTTGTTAACAGTTTTAACTTAATCGAGAATGGAATTAACCTTCCCATAAAATTTTGGACAGTCCTACTTCTTTCCCCCACTTCCCCACCCATCTCATTTATTGGGAAAACCACCAGCACTATTTAGATTTTACATTATTGCCTCTTTCTTTTTCAATGGTAATAATACTCTTCAAATGATTCAAATTAATGCATTTTACTGTTTGCAAAATACTTTCATAACTTTTTAATTCAATCTTCAAAAAAGTAAATAAGGCACGTACCAAAGTTTTACAGATAAAGACACTGAGAGGTATTATTACAATATTTTTGTGCAGTTAATAATGACTATTTTGATTGCTCTTTCCTCAATACATATTCGTACTCCTCTCTCTCTGTTGCTTTACTACTGAAGTAATTCATTTTTAGAAAGCCTGATCAAAACCTAACATCTTCACTACCTAATAAGCCATCCGTGAGATATCCATTAACAGAAACAGGAAATGTGACTACCACAGATGGGCATTTTAGTTTTCTTGGTACATGTAATATCTACTCTGGCTAGTATTGCTCATTGCTTAAACAATTATTATAGCAAATCACACATACATATACATCCCTCTCATCTAATATTCTGACCATATTTATGCACATATGTGCATACATTCTTATATTTTCTTACATACACATTTAAAAAAATTGTTTTCCTTATTGAAATGTAGAAAAGGAAAAGGTCATTTATGACAGATGTTGTTGTTCATTACCTAGGTCTCTCATCTAATTATCATCAAGCTAATGGGAAACATTTAAAAAAATAACTTTTTTTTTTCATTCATTACCATCTTAAATAATCTGAGAATGAACATGAATATCATTCTTGAAGCAAAACTACTTTCTTTTCTGCGTGCTTTTGCCCTGGCATTCCTTATTTTCATGAAGAGAGAGCGTTCCCCATTGTTCTAGTTCTCTTGCCTTTTCACTCTCTCTAGATGGAGTGCTATGGACCCATTTAGAGCTTCCTGACATCTTGTAGAACCAGTTGAATTCCAGGCACTAATATTCTCACAGAGGTGGGATGGAAATGGATCAAAGTTGCCCTAGTTTGATATTACTATAACGCCTTGTCTCTAATTATTTTGTCTAATTTAATATACTCCTTAGCATTCACAATTTTAGAAGCTTAATGAAGTCCTGGTGTAGCATTGTTGGATAAGCACTGGACTGCTGGCCACAATATTGGTGGTTTACAGCCCCCAGCCACTTCTTGGAAACTCTGTACAGGGTCGCTGTGAGTCAGAACCAACTCAATGATACTTTCCAGCAATAAAAATGTAGATTTGATTATTAAAATATAGATTGTCATTCAGGCATGATGACAGACAAGGTGAAAAGTTAACAGTGTCAGTCTTTTAGACCCTAGGTTCCACTTTCTGATCTTGCTTCATCCTTGATTAATGCCTACTCCTGATTATTGCCTACTGATTTCAGGACAAGTCTTCCACCCATACTTCAAGTCTTCAACATACTTTCAAAAAGACTGATATTTATCACTTACTCCTCAGGTTGGCTTTAGACAAAGACAAGGCTTTCCTCATATTATCTCCAGTGGCATAGGTATGTCTGTGACTGAGTTTGTTGACCTTCACAAAGCAATCAGAGCTCTGTGGGTCTTTAAGTGGATATATTGAGCATGGTTCCTTGTCTCACAAAGCTTACCATCTGCTTGTGGAGGCCAACTCAGGCAGTGACTTAAGAATCAGTTCACAGAGAAACATGTTGCCTGGAGAACATAGAGGAAATTGTATTTCTAAATTACCATTCACATGAAGGTTCCTGGAACTTGTGAGTTTGTAGCCTGGTTTAGAAAAACAATTTCAAGTTTTTTCTAGTCAGGAAATGTTTCCATCAGAAATGAGTAGCGAGAATTCCTAGGGTGAATCTCCTCTGCATTTTTTTTGTCATGTATTCTCCATGAAGTTAAGATATCTATTATTGATCCAGTTGTTCAATTAATATATAATGAAGGCTTTTAACATGCTCTATAGGAGCTCTGGTAGCGTAGTGGTTATGAATTGGGCTGCGAACATTAAGGTCAGCAGTTCGAAACTGCCAGCTGTTTCGCGGAAGAAAGATAAGGCGTTCTGATCCCGTAAAGATTTACAGCCTCGGAAACCCTGTACAGGGTTGCTATGGGTCGGAATCGACTCGATGGCACTTAACAACAACAACAAATAGGAGCTCTGGTAGCATAGTGGTTACGAATCGTGCTGCAAACTTTAAGGCCAGCAGTTCGAAACTACCAGCCACTCCGCAGGAGAAAGATGAGGCGTTCTACTCCCATAAAGATTTACAGCCTTGGAAACCCTGTACAGGGTCGTTATGGGTCGGAACCGACTCGACGGCACTTAACAAACAACAACATTTGGTGTTATAACATCGTGATAAATGGAGAAAAGATGGAAGTTGTCAAAGACTTCATTTTGCATGAATCAACTATCAACGCTGTTGGAAGTCCCAGTCAAGACATCAAACAATGTATTGCATTAGGCAAATCTACTGCACAAGACCTCTTTAAAGTGTTCAAGAGCAAAGATGTCAGTTTGAGGAATTAAGGTACACCTGACTTACACCAAGGATTTTATGGAGTAATGGGGAGAGTGAGAAAGTTAAGGCAAATTATCAGGCAGTTTTAGTATAAATACCACCAGAGAGAGAATTATAGTCCACGAAGAGAGACAGTAGAAGTGCATTTGACTCAGGAAATAAAATTGATCAGGGAATCCTTGTAGCTGTTATTTAAGTAGAGACACAAGGGACAGTGGGGTTATCAGCTAAAGGGAGTCAGAAAGATCTTGGTGAATTAGTAGGACTGGAGGTGGAAGAGTATGATGCAAGCATATGATATGAGTGCTGTGGTGGACTGGGAAAGATAGGAGAAGAAAAGGAAGGCAAGAGATTTGGTGAGATATGAAACTCTTCACTAAGTGTGAGTTAGATCATGAAGGGTCTTGCTGACCAGGCTCAGAAGTTAAGATTTTGTTCTGACTGCTGTTGGAATCACTGAAGGTTAAGTGTCCAGTGACATTATTTGGTTTGCATTTTAGGAATATTACACTTTTTGCTGTATAAGTTAGAAGAAGTAAAATGTAGGCCATTTAGAAGGGCTTTGCAATGATCCTCATGATATGATGAACTAAACCTGTGGCAGTAGAAATAGAACAAAGTCACACTCGATAAATATTAAGGATTTACACACTATAAGATCTGCTGTCTATTTGATGAGAATCGGACCATAGGAGGGAATCAGGAATGTTTCTGCTCTGGGCAACTGGATAGCTGTGATATGTTTGACAGAGACTACAGTCATAAGGAGGAACAAGCTTATGGGGGAGAAGGATGAAGCTTTCTGCTCCCATGAAGATTTACAGACCCAGAAACCGAGTACAGGGTCACCATGAATTGGAACTAACCTCAAGGCATACCACTACCACAACCACCAAGGTGTGAATGGGATAAAATGAAGTAGAGAAAGTAAGGATAGGACATCTTTTTGACAAGACTGAGATGTATTAATTTTGCTTGTGATGAGAATCATCCTTGTGCTTTTCAAGGTAAAATAGAATATATATGCTCTTGTGGTTATGACAGGCCTTTAGCCATGTAAAGAGTATGTTACATGTCTTCTTTGTTCTCAACTGAATGGCCCCTATTTCTTATACTTTTCCACATATGACACAAACAATTCCTCTGCATTCTCTTTAGCTAACCTCTTTAGAAAGGAGTTTGGTCATCGCCCAGAACATGGGTAAAAATAACCAGTTTGATAATGGAAATGAAAGTGGGAGAATTTGAAAAATATCTATTGATTTAAAAATGTGTCTCTTCCACTAATTTACTTAACAAGTATGTACTTGTATGCTTAATATGCATCAGACTCCTCTGACAGTGGAAAGTGGCTGTTTGCATGGACTTCTGAGTGCTGTATGTATAGACAGTTCCCCAGAATTTGACTTTATGGGGGAAAGAAAGAACCAACCTCATACTCCTGGAGAAAGGAGTGATCTTGGGCAGCAGGATTCTCTTATTCTATAAGCCAGCTCAAGCCTTCCTAGGAATTTGAAGCAGTAAGAGCAAAAAAAATGAGCGTTACTTGTGCATTGGTTAAGTGTTTGCCACTAATCCAAAGGTTGGCTGTTTGAACACACCAGCTCTGCAGAAGAAAACCTGGGGATCTGCTTCCTTAAAGAAATCCTGCTGTCACATGGAGTCACTGAGTCAAAATTGACTTGACTACACCTAACACCAATTATAACAAGAACAGGAAAGAGGAACCTGAAGGTCTTGTTTTGGGGTGTTTACTAACTTGCTTTGTGATTCAAGATAAGTCATTTCCCTAGTTCCACTTGAGCATCTGGTTTCTTGTTTCTGAAATGAGCATGTTGAGTTACACGGTATCTACAATCTCTGGCAGCACTCTCTGATTCTACCATATGAAACCAATTGACTATTACTTTGAGAAAAATACTCCTGCCAGGGTGCCAATAACATGGTATTTCTTGACCTGTATGATGGTACATAGGCATATTTATTTTATGATAATTCACTGAGCAAAGATTATGTATGATTATTTGACTGCATACAATACTTCAGGTTTTTTTTTTTAAGGTTTATTAATAAAAACATTAAAAATAACAAAGAATACAGTTTCTATTTCATGAGAAAACACTGTTGTCAGCATTTGGGTAAATTCCTTTCTCTGAATTTCATGAAATCTATATTTGAGAAGTCATAATTGGCCTAGTAGGAAAATTCCTGTGTCAACTTCCTGAAACAAAGCTCCCAACCAGGAACATCTGGTTGTGGAATGTAGGTTAAAGCTTTACACCGGGATTAATGCTGGGAAATAGTAATCCCTGGTAGACACAAATCCTCATACTCCCCAAAGATGCACAAGTTAATGGGGAAGGGCCTTGCTCTCAGAAATTAGCATTGCTGCCATCAAGTTTCTGAAATTGTTATTGTTATTAGATGCCATCAAGTTGGTTGTGACTCATAGAGACTCTATGCATGATGGAACGAAACGATGCCTGGTCCTGCACCATCCTCACAATTGTTGTTACACTTGAGCCCACTGCTGCTGCTACTGTGCCAACCCATCTACTTGAGGGTCTTTCTCTTTTTCACTGATCGTCCACTTTACCAAGTATGATGTCCTTCTTCAGGGATAGGTCCCTTCTAATAATATATCTGAAGTATGAAAAACAAGGTCTCGCCATCCTGTCTTCTATGAAGCACTCTGTCTATACTTCTTCCAACACTGATTTTGTTGTTCTTCTGGCAGTCTATGGTACTATTAATGCTCATCTCCAATACCATAACTCAAATGCATAAATGCTTCTACTGTCTTCCTTATACATTGTACAGTTTTCATATGAGCCTATTGAAATATCACAGGTTGGTTCAGGTACACCTTAATTCTCAAACTGGTATCTTTCCTCTTGAACACTTTAAAGAGGTCTAATGGAGCAGATTTGCTGAATGGAGTACATAGTTTGATTTCTTGACTACTACTACTGGTAGTGTACCGAGCTCTGGTAGCGTAGTGGTTACGAAACTGGCTGTGAGCCGCAAGGTCAGCAGTTCGAAACTACCAGCGGTTCCGCGGGAGAAAGATGGGGCGGTCTGCTCCCATAAAGATTTACAGCCTCGGAAACCCTGTGTAGGGTCGCTATGGGTTGGCACCGACTCGATGGCAAACAACAACAAGAACAACAACTACTTCCTTGAGGATTGATTGTGGATCCAAGCAAAATGAAGTCTTTGACAACTTCTATCTTATCTCCTTTGGTCATGATGTTATTTATTGGTCCAGTTATGAGAATTTTTTTTTTCTAAGTACATTGAGATGTAATCTATATCAAAGGTTGTGGTCTTTGATTTTCATCAGTAAGTATTTTGAGACCTCTTCACTTCCAGCTAGCAAGGTTGTGTCATCTGCATATCGTAGATTTTTAATGAGTCTTCCTCCAATCCTGATGCCATATTCTTCATCATATAATCCAGTTTCTCAGATTATTTGTTCAGCATACAGACTGAATAAGAATCATGACAGAATACAGCCCTAGTGCATACCTTTCCTAATTTTAAATCAGTGAGTATCCCATTGTTCTCTTCTGTTCTTGGTCAATGTACAGGTTCCTCATGAACACAATTAAGTGTTATAGAATACTTGTTCTTCAAAATGTTATCCATAGCTTGTCATGATCTACACAGTCAAAAGCCTTTGCATAGTCACTAAAACACAAGTAACCATCTTTCTGGCATTCTCTGTTTTCAGACATAATATAGCTGACATCAGCAATGATATTTCCACGTCTCTTCTGAATCCAAGTTGAGTTTCTGGCAGTTCCCTATTGGTGTATTGTTGTAACCATTTTTGAGTTATCTTTAGCAAATTTTACTTGCATATGCTAATAATGATATTGCACAATGGTTCCCACAATCAGTTGGGTCACCTTTCTTTGGAATGGGCACAAGTATGGATCTTTTCACTAGGTTGTCTTCCAAATTTCTTGGCAAAGATGAGTAAGTACTTTCAGTGTTGCATCACTTCCTTGAAACATTTCAATTTTCATTCCAGTAATTACTGGAGATTTGTTTTTCACCATTATCTTCAGTGCACCTTGGGCTTTTTCCTTCAGTACTATTGGTTTTGATCATATGCTACCTTTGAACATTGACCATTGCTTTTTGACATAGTGATTTTGTGTATTCCTTCCATCTTCTTTTGATGTTTTCTACATCATTCAATATTTTGTCCATGGAAATCCTTCAATATTGTAAGTCCAGGCTTAAGTTTTTCCTTCAGGTCACTCAGCTTGAGAAATGTTGAGTGTGTTCTTCCCTTTTGGTTTTCTAACTCCAAGTCTTTGCAAATTTCATTCTAATGCTTGATTTGTCTTCCTGAACTGCCCTTTGAGATTTTTAGGTTCAGGTCTTTAACTTCCTCCTTTTTTCCATTCACTTTAGCATCTCAGTGCTGGGGAACAAGTTTCCTAGTCTCTATGACATCACTTTGTCTTCTACTTCTTTCTTATCTTCTTGATGAGCTTTGCTTTCTTGATGTCTTCTGGTCTTTGTTCATTAGTGTCTAATGCATCATATCTGTTTTTGAGATGATCTCTAAACTCAGATGCGATATGTTCAAGTTCATATTTTGGCTCTCATGGGCTTGTTTTCTCTTTTTCCGCTTCAGCCTGAACTTGTATATGAGAAATCAGTGGTCTGTTCCACAGTGAGTCCCTGTCTTCCTTTGTTTTGGTTGATGATATTGAGCTTTTTCATTTTCTCTTCCCTCAGATTAAGTTAATTTGGTTCCTGTGTATTCCACCTGTGAGGTCCATGTGTATAATTACCTTTTATATTTTTTAAAAAGGTATTTGCAATGAGTAAGTCATCGGTCTTGAAAAATTCTATCATGTGATCTCCAGATTATTTCTATCACCAAGGCCACATTTTTCAAGTACTGATCCTTCCTCTTTGTTTTCCACCTTCACAATCCAGCCACCAGTAATTATCCATATATCTTGATTGCATGTTTGATCAATTTCAGACTGAGGAAGTTGGTAGATTTCTTCAGTTTCATCATCACTGGCTTTAGTGGCTGATACATAAATTTGAATTATAGTGGTATTAACTTGTCTTCCTTGTAGGTGTATGGATATTGTCCAACCATAGACAGTATTGTACTTCAAGATAGATCTTGAAATATTCTCTATGATGATCAATGAGATGTCATTCCTTTAATTTTCATCTTTCCCAACATAGTAAATCATATGATTGTCATATTCAAAATGGTCAATACTCCATTTCAACTCACTAATGCCTAGGATATAGATGTTTATGCGTTCCATATCATTTTTGACAACTTTCAATTTTCCTAGATTCATAATTTGTACATTCCATGTTCCAATTATTAATGAATGTTTTCAACTGTTTCTCATTTTGAATTGTGCTCCATCAAAAAATTAAGGTCCTGAAAACTTTACTCCATTTTGTCATCATGGTCAACTCTACTTTGAGAAGGCAGCTCTTCCCTAGTCATATTTCAAATTCCTTTCACCTTACATGCTCATCTTTTAGCACTGTATATGACAACATTATACTGCTATTCATTGTGTGTTCATTTTGTAGCACTATATCTGACAATGTTCCTCCTCTTCATAAGATTTTCAGTGGCTACACATTCAGAAGTGGTCCTCCTATTTTCTTCCTAGTCTTTCTTAGTCTGGAAGCTCTGT
This sequence comes from Chrysochloris asiatica, assembly GCF_000296735.1. Lineage (NCBI taxonomy): Eukaryota > Metazoa > Chordata > Mammalia > Afrosoricida > Chrysochloridae > Chrysochloris > Chrysochloris asiatica. Next base: position 3,966,765 of record NW_006408695.1, on the reverse strand, counting down.
TGAAGCCTATCCATTATGGTTGTATTCTGATGAGATTTAAAATACTGGTGGACTAGCTTCCAGCACCACAGCAACACATAAGCCACCACACTATGACAAACTGACAGGGAGTGGTGGAATTTCTGAAATAGCAGATTTGAAATCAAGTAATCAATTTACTTTGCAGAAACAATACAAGGAGCTGCAGCAGGTCTGAAGATTTGGCCTTTGGTGACTTTTAAGAGAATTTTTCTGTTCTTTTCTCTATCATCTATATATGGAGAATATATCTATCTGAGCACTTATTAGTTGCTTTTGAGCTGATTCTTACTCATGGTGATCCTGTTTGTGTTAGGGTAATATTGTGCACCATAAGGCTTTCAGTGGCTAATTTTTTGGAAGTAGATCACCATCCCTTTATTCTGATGCACCTTGAGATGGACTCGAACCTCTAACTTTTCAGTTAGTTTGTTAAGTTTTTATACTACCCAGTAGTCTTGAGTACTTACAGGCTCCTTAAAGTTTATCATTAGGACCAACATCTTTATCCTGATCAGCTCTTGTGCCACATTTTTCTTTGGCAGTACTAGTGATAATTCTGGACATGTTACAAGGAAGGATCCATTTTTGGAAAAGAACATATACTTGATAAAGTAAAGTATCAATCAAAAAAGGAAGACCCTCAACAAGATTAATTTACCCAGTGGCTGCAACAATGGGTTCAAATATAGCAACAATTGTGAGGATGGCACAGGACTGGGTAGTGTTTTGTTTTGTTGTACATAGGGTTGCTATGAATCAGAACCTACAAAACAATAACAGCATTCCTCCCCAGTTGTCATTACTTTTCTGTCCACACCCTGCCCCAGGCTGTACGTGGTCAGACCAGTTGCAAAATAGGGCACTTTTGCTACTGCCAGAGATAAATCACTAACCTCGATGCCTGACTTACAAGGATTCATGGTATTTTTTCAAACACATCTCCAGCCAACTCTTCCCTGACTCACAGATCCCTGTCCTTATTTACATTAATAGCTATGTTCAGAGGTTATCATTGTGAGGAAACGCCATTTGTCTGGGAGGCTGAAACAAGAACCCAAATGACCAGAGTATGTGAGTTAAATACATATGCATTTTCAACAAACACACACAGAAGAATCTGGTTTTTGACCTAGGAAGAGAGAAGAAAAAGGAATAGTATAGTGTTGGAATATGAAAAATGTGATTCACCTCTGCATGAACTCTCTAAATCCCTATTAATCTCATTACTTTCTTGAAGCAAACAGACTCTTTACAGTGCAGTCAAGACTTTGCATTTGAATTGTCTGTGATGGATGTTCAGCAAGGTGTGACAGCAGAGAGAAAGGTGAGAAAGCAAAATGTGGAAATGCAGAGAGAATGTGGGGAGGAGTTCAGGCTTTCATTCCATAACAGAATGCTAGTTCTAATTCAGGGTAGCCAGTTCTTCAAGGAGCCCTGGTGACACGATGGTTATGCACTTAGCTGCTAACAGAAAAGTTAGTGGTTCATACTTGTACAGCAGTACAAATGAAGAAAGACCTGGTGATTTGCTTGTATAAAGATTATGGCCTAGAAAACCCCATGGGTTAGAGTCAACTCAGTGGCACCTAACAGCAGCAGTCAGCTGCTCTTCAGAGTTGATGGGTGGGGAACAGGCAACTGACATTTCAGGTACGCACACCACATTATTTGCTAATGTGGAGTATACCTGCCTATTCCCACCACACAGCTTTACCGTGAATGCCCTTCTCCCATCTTTTAATATGCAGTCAGCTCTTTTCCCCACCTATAGATTTCCACACTTCAGACCCTCCTTCCTCCATCCACACCTTTTACTCCCATCTTCTCTTTCCACTATGTTTTCTATTCATACTCTTTTGGTTATGTCATATAAGACAGTAATTATCTGCTTCTGCTTCTGGTACCTTCATTACAACATGAGCTTCTATAGTTTAAATGTTATGGTGTGTATGTCTATGTGTGACTACTGTAGTTTAAGTATATGTGCACAGAAGGTGTTTCACACAACCTCAATATTCAGTTCACAAACATTCACTGAACACTCACTGTATGATGTGCAAACAAAGATGAATCAGACAGTCCTTAACTTTCAGATCACAGATACTGCAGAGAAAAAGCAGGCTATCCATTCATCTAGTCTTGTACTTAACACCTACTCTGGACGGTTCCCCTACTAAGCGCAGAGCTAACAAGATGAGAGCAGCATAGTTCCAACTCTTCGGTTGCTGCTCACAATCCCAGAATAGAAAACAGGAAGGTAAATTGTGCTAACAGAGCAGAGTGATAAACAATTTAGAAGTCCTAGTTATGATAAGGGATATCATAACCTAGACTAGATGAGATAGGTGGAAGAATTCATGGAAATAAGCAAGGAAATGAATTTCAAGGAGTCTGTCATCTCAGAAAGTCCTCCTGGATAATATCTTTGTCTTTAATGACCTGTTCTTTTCCATATCTATGTTCGAGAAAAACATTTTCAAAATACTCTGTGTAGAATTCAGCATTCTCTAAATTCTTCCCTTCTTAAATGCAAGCTTAGTCACTGAAGGTCCAGCAAGTCACTGGCCCTGACTTGAGTGAGGTGTCTCAACTGTCCACCACTGATGTTCCTGGCAGCTCTGGTCTTTGTGAATTTCCATTAGAATAAGTGTGAAGGCAGAGGGCAAATACTCCTGAATTTCCACAATGGGACCAAGTTTGTGACTGTTGTCACAAACCACTTTCTCAGATCCCACAGTATTTGAATCATAAGAGAACTAACCTGATTCATTAGAGTCAGCAAATGAAGATGAGTCCTGGTGTAGCTCTGTAGGATAAGTACTGGGCTGCAAAGTTGACTTAAACCACAAGGCTGACAGTTCAAACCCACCTGCTGCTTCTTAGAAATCCTCATACAGGGAATGTATGAGTCAGAACTGACTCACTGGCACTTAAAAACAACAATGAAAATGAGAGCCCTGGTGTGGTGCTGCAGAATAAACACTGGACTGTAACCAAAAGGTCGGCAGTTCAAATCCACTAGCAGCTCCGAGGGAGAAAGATAAAGTTTCCTTCTTCTATAAAGATTTTTAGGTCAGAAACATTTTACAGGGTTGCTATGAGTCAGTATTGAGTTTGTTTGATCTTTAAAAATGAAGATGAAGTGAGGGAATCAAACCTCTGCAGGTTGGCTTAAATGTATGATATTCTGGAATTTGTTGTTGTTGTTATGTGCCATCGAGTCGGTTCCAAGTCAAAGCAAACCTGTATAGGGTTTCTGAGGAGCAGTTGGTGAGCTTGACCCACCGACCTTGCTGTTTAAATTGACCTTGCAGTCCAGCCTGTTATCCTGCAGTGCTAAATCAGGACTCCATTCTGGACAGCAGAGAAAAAACAATGAAATCTTACAGTCATTGAATCAGAAGGCACCTTTGGAATAATTTATTCCAACAGCTTTCATATTTTAAATTAAAAAAAATTTTTCTACCTCAAGTGAAAGCTTCAGAAGAAGTCCAAAACTCCAAACCAAATCTGTCATTGTTTAGTCAATTCCCACTCATAGAGAGTCCATATGTTACAGAGTAGAATGGTCCCTTAGGGTTTTCTTGGCTATATTCTTAACAGAAGGAGATTGCCAGGTTTGTCTTTCACGGTGCTGTTGGCTGGGTTCAAATCATCAATCTTTAGGTGGATTGTTGTTGTTGTTGTTGTGAAATGCCGTTGAGTCGGTTCTGACCCATAGCGACCCTGTATAGTGTTTCCTAGGAGCAACTGGTGAGCTTGAACTGCTGACCTTGCAGTTCAAACAGCTTTGCAGTCTTGCACATTAACCCACAGCGCCATACCAGGACTCCTAGATAAGCACAAACTGTATCACCCAGTGACAGTCCAGTGACAGAAAAATAATTTGCTCTGATTGAAGTAGGTTTGGTGACTATAAACCCTGGGGTTATTTCAGGATTGATTTCTGGAGTATAATTTGAAAACCACAAAGTTGAACTCTGTCATTTCACAGATGAGGAATTTGTGATGTTATGAGTGAATTGAGAAAGTGACTTGATCGGGATCACCCAGTGTGTCTGTGAAAGACTGCAGACCCACATTTATTCTTCCCAATGTGTATTCTTCCACCATTCCCCTCTTTGCATCTACCTGCTGAGTCTGGGTACTTGTAGTTGAGTTCTGGTGTAGCTCTGTGGGTTAATGTGCAAGACTACAAAGCCGTTTGAACTGCAAGGCTGGTGGTTCAAGCTCACCAGCTGTTCTTCAGAAACCCTATGGGTCGCTATGGGTTGGAACCAACTCAATGGCACTTAATAACAGAGGGGAGGAGCTGGGAGAGAACCTTCATCAACTCAACTTCCCCCCAGGACAGAGAGCTGCCCTGCTGGCATGTTATCACTAATGTACAACATGTAAAATAGGGAAACGTTATTTGCCTATTTCTTATATCAAATGGCACAGAAGCAGGCTTGTTGGAGAGTTATGAGGTGTTAGAGTATTGTTGTTTATCTACCACACATTCCTCTGCTGTTCTCACAGACTCAGGAAAGGCTGCACACATAAATGCACATAAATTACCTTTAGAAAATGTCAAAATTAAAAGTAGATTTTTTTATTATGGGGCTGTGCCTCAAGAATATTAACTCCTTCATGTGGGTAGAGATGTCCTTGTCAGAAAACACAGCTGGCATCTTTCCACGTATCACACTACACAGGAACGGACTGCCCTCCCTCCTCACCCTCACCCCACTTGGCAGGAGGATACCAGGTCTTGTTAACAGAACATATTGAGTTTTCTAAGCTCTTTGTTTAACCAAAAATATCACTCTAGATGCAGTGTTTTCAAATCTGTAGTGCCCATAGTGATTATTTGC
>NW_006408695.1:3930647-3960488 GCF_000296735.1 Chrysochloris asiatica | reverse complement strand
AACAACAACAACAAGTAGGAAAAAGTCCTGGTGATGTAAATGGTTAGATGCTAGACTGCTAATCCAGAGAGTGGTGGCTCCCAGAAAGGAAGAGCTGCTGTTATATTCCCACCAACCTAGAGACTCTTATGGGGCAGTTCTCTTCTGTCACATGGGGTCACCCTGAATAGGAATCGGCTCAACAGCACACCACAACAATTATGAGTAAAGCACTGTGCTGAGATCTGTTTCTATTTTAGCAAAAGGAAACTTGATCTCTTTAGGATTATGCAGTTTGTCTCTAGGACAGAAATCTTTCAATTTGTGGTAGAACAGAGTCCTGGGGAATAAAGTAATTGGAAAGTCCTGGACTGCGGAAGCAGGAGGTATCTAGGTTTGTAGGATGAGTCCCAAGAATGGAATGTTTACTAGGAATGTCAGTTGTCAGGATCTAATTAGAAGGAGAGGTACATTACGACCTTCATGAGCCTGTTAAAAGACATTTCAGCAAAACATCATTTTTTTTGCATGGACTCATTGGGCTAGCTAGAAATTCATGAATCGGGTAGCATCTAGTTTGAAAATCATACTAGAACTTCGAAGAACAGTTCAAAGCAGAAGTTTTTTAGGCAACGGAGACACAAGAACAAGGAAGTTATACAGCAAAAACCACCACCACCAACAACAGTTAGTTCTAAGTTACTTTCTAAGTTACTTTCCTAATATGACATATTGGCAAGTTGGGTATTTTATAGTTAGGTTATCATTATAGCTGAAGTAACTAACATGGATTGGTGACTTAGGGTTCAACTTCTGAGAAGGTCAAGCATTTGTAGGAAATAGAAAATTGGGCTTTCAGTTTGCTGATTTGGGACTTAATGTATCTTGGACTTTGTATAGTCAGATGAATAGGCCCTGATCTCTTTTGACTTTTGATAACAGATTTCAAGAGCAAAGATATCAGTTTGAGGACTAAGGTGTGCCTGACCCAAACCATGGTATTTTCAGTTGTCTCATCATATGTATGTGAAAGTTGTACAATGAATAAGGAGGGCATAAAAGAATTAATGCATTTGAATTATGGTGCTAGAGGAGAATATTGAAAGTATCGTGGACTGACAGAAGAACAAATAAATCTGTGATGCAAGAAAAACAGTCAGAATGTGCCTTAGAAGCCAGGATGACCTAACCTCCCTCTCATGCTTCAAACATATTATCAGGAGGGATTAGTCCCTAGAGAAGAACATCATATTTGGTAAAGTGGAGAGTCAGCGAAAAAGAGAAAGACCCCCAATGAGATGGATTGGCACAGTGGCATCAGCAATGGGCTCAAGTGTAACAATTGTGAGGATGGCTCAGGACAGGGGACAGGGCATTATTTCGCTCTGTTGTGCAGAGAATCTCTGTAAACTGGAACCCACTTGACAGCACCTACCAAAAACAACAATATCAACATAAAAACTACAGTTATATAGCATTCTTGTTGTTGCTGTTAAGCGCTGTCCCGTTGATTCTTACTCATCGTGAAGTTGTATAGGGTTTCCAAGGAGCAGCTGGTGGGTTTGAACTGCTGACCTTAATAGTTAAAATAATTTATTTTAGGCAAAACTTCATGAAATTTGTTGTCGTTGTTAAATGCTGTGGAATTGATTTTGACCCATAGCAACCCTGTATAGAGTTTGCGAGGAGCAGCTGGTGAGTTTGAACCGCCAAGCTTGCAGTTAGCAATAGATAGTAGCACTTAACATCAATCAAAAAACTGTTTACAAAAACAACTTATTATTTGGGATTTATTCATACATTTTATTTTTTATTACAAAGGTTGTGGTTGTTGTTGTCAAGTGCCGTCAACTCAGCTCTGACCCATAGTGACCCTGTATAGACTCAGCTCTGACCCATAGTGACCCTGTATAGGGTTTTTTCCGAGGAGCGGCTGGTGAGCTTGAACTTCTGACTTTGTTATTCAAACCAACTTTGCAGTCTAGTGTGTTAACCCACAGAGCCACACCAGGGCACAAGGGTTGTTGTTGATGTCATTAAGTGCCATCCGAGTTGGTTCCAACTGATAACAACTCTGTATAGGGTTTCCAAGGAGCAGCTGGTAAGCTTGAACCACTGACAATGCTGTTCAAACGAACTTTGCAGTCCAGCACATTAACCCACAGCTCAACACCAGGATTCCAGAACACAAAGGTTGTTGTTGTTAAGTGCCATCGAGTCGATTCCAATTCATAGCACTAATTAATTAATTTTTAAAAGAAAAATTTACTTACAATTCACATATCTCTATAAATCTAAATCTTTTCCTTAAAGTCTTTGTCAAAACAGCCCTGGTTGCACTATGGATCAGGCATTGGAATGCAAGCTGCAAGGTTGGTGGTTCAAACCCACCAATACTTCTATTGGAGAAAGATGAGATTTGTTCTAGGGGGAAAAAGACCCTAAATTCAAATAGTTTATAAAGACCTCTTTATTGAGTTTTTTTTTTTTTTAATTAAATGTTTTTATTTTGCATTGAGTGAAAGTTTACAGGGCACATCATCAGCTTCACATTCAACCATTCATATAGCTTGTTTTATTACATTGATTATTATCCCCTCCATATATCATCAGTTTACAGTGTTTCTCTCTATCCTCTTTAGCTTTTTTTTTTTGGATGGGTCTTTATTGAGTTTTAAACAGGACAAAAGCAAGAAGACAAATTGTCCAGATGAGGGAGACCATCACCATGAAGCAATAATGGTATCTGTCACAGTTGAAGTGATGTCCCTAGAACAGTTACTATCCTTCCAAAGAATTGGGAAGGCATAAGTTTGGTGCAGAGGGTTAATGCACTAGACTAAAGTCGGTTCGAACAACAAGGTCAGCGGTTCAAGCTCCCCAGATGCTCCTTGGAAACCCTATACAACTAGATGGCAATTAATAACAACAACACACTTTGGGCACAAAAAAGAAATTAGGAAGACAAGAGTCTTAGGGAAGTGAAAGACAGGTTTATTACAAGCATGTTGTTGTTGTTGTTATGTGTCGTGGAGTCGGTTCCGACTCATAGTGACCCTGTACAGGGTTTCCGAGGCTGTAAATCTTTACGGGAGCAGAACACCTCATCTTTCTCCCCTGGAACAGCATAGTGACCCTGTATAGGGTTTCCGAGGCTGTAAATCTTTACGGGACAGAACACCTCATCTTTCTCCCCTGGAACAGCTGGTAGTTTCGAACTGCTGACCTTGAGGTTTGCAGCCCGATTCGTAACCACTACACTGCCAGAGCTCCTTATTACAAGCAGAGACACTCTTACAAAGAGAGGTCAGAATAGGCACCTTGGGGAAGGGAAGTAGGTGGAGCCCAGAGTACAATTTGATTTCTTCTTTATATACTCCTTTGTCAGGGGAGTGGGCTATTTGGATTATAGTGCCTGAGGATATGCAATTTCTTTGAATCCTGTTTTCTCAGGTTTCAGCTCATCTTTAACTAACTTCCTTTTCTCTTACCAAGTATTCCCTCTCATCTAGTCCTCTTATTTAACTTTATTCCCTCTTGCAAAAAACCCTCTCTCCCACTATTCCACTTCTCCAAAACTTCTCATTGCTGAGGTTGGCTTGTTTTCTGCTGAGACAGGTCAGACCTAGTGACTTGAGGCCCTTTTCTTTCCTTGTTCTAAATACCTAATAGTATCCAAAGGATTCACAGTCATATGATTGGAAGTGTACACTACTGCAGATTAAAAAAATTCACAGGATTGCTTCTGCGGTTATCCAGCCACCTTAGTCAGACCTTGTTACCCTGCTACTTCAATTTCTATTATGCAAAACTGAGTAATGCAGGATGCATCAAAAGAAGATGTAAGGAATATGCAGCATCACAGTACCAAAAAGAAATGGTCAGTGTTCAACCATTCCAAAAGGTAGCATATTATCAAGAGTCAATGGTACTAAATGAAGAAGTCCAAGGTGCACTGAGGCATTGGAAACGAAGAAGGCTCCAGGAACTGATGGTATATAAATTTAAATCTTTCAGCAAATTAAGGTAGCACTGGAGGCAGTTACTCATCTAATCCAAGAAATTTGGAAGGTAGTTAACTTGCCAATTTATTGTAAGAGTTTCATATTTGTGCCCATTCCAGAGACAGGTGACCCAATGGAAAGTGTAAATCACCTGACAATATCATTAATATCACATGCCAGTAAAATTTTGCTAAAAATAATACAAAAATTGTTGAAGTAATATATTAACAGGGAGCTGCCAAAAGTTCAAGCCAGATTCACATAAGAACATAGAATGAGGGACATCATTACAGATATCAAATGGATTTTGGCTTTAAACAGAGAATATGTGAAAGATGTTTACCTGTGCCTTATTGACTTTATTGACATGATGTGTGGATCATGACAAGCTATGACAAAATTGCGGAGAATGAGCTTTCCAGAACACTTAATTGTGTTTGTGAGGAACTGGTACATAGACCAAGAAGCATTCATTTGAAAAGAATAAGAGGACACTGAATGGTTTCAAATCAGTAAAGGTGTGTGCCAGGATTGTATCCTTTCACCATACTTATTCAAAGTGCCGAAATAATTTGAAAAACTGGATTATATGAAGAATGTAGCATCAGGATTGGAGGAAGAGTCATTAACAGTTTATGATATGAATATAAGACAACCTTGTTTTCTGAAAACAAAGAGAATTTTAGATACTTACTGATGAAGATCAAAGACCACAACCTTTACTATGGATTAAACCTCAATGTCAAGAAAACAAAAATCCTCACCACCAGACCAATAAATAATATCATGATAAATGGAGAAAAGATTGAACTTGTCAAATATTTTATTTTCCTTGGATCTACTGTTAACACCATGGACACAGCACTGAACAAATCAAACAATATTGCACTGGGCAAATCTGCTGCACACGACCTCTTTTAAGCGGTCAACATCAAAGGTGTCAGTTTGAGGCTTGACCCAAACTGGTATTTTCATTCGCCACATATGCATGTGAATGTTGAACAAGAAATAACAAAGACCAGAGAAGAATTTATGTATTTGAGTTATGAGGTTCGAGCAAAACATTATAAATACCAAGTACTGCTGAAGAACAAACAAATCTGTGTTGGAAGACGTATAGCCAGAACGATCCTTAGAAACCAGCATGATGAGACTTAACCTCTTGTACTTTGGACACGTATCTTCTACAATCCCTGGAGAAAGACATGATGTTTGATAAAGTGGTTGTTGGTCGTGGTTATATATGTCTTTGAGTAGTTTTCAACTCATGTGGTGGTGGTAATGTGCCATGGAGTTGGTTCCGATTCATAGCGACCCTATACAGGGTTTCCGAGGCTGTAAATCTTTACAGGAGCAGAAAGCCTCGTCTTTCTTCCTCAGAACAGCTGATAGCTTCGAACTGCTGACCTTGAGTCTAGCAGCCTGACTCGTAACCACTACACTACCAGGGTTTCTGGGACTGTAATTCTTTAGGGGAGCAGAAAACCTCCTCTTTCTACCAGGAGCAACAGGCAAATTTGAACTGCTGACTTTTCTGTTAGTATCCCAGTTCATAATCCACAATGCTTTTAAGACTCCTTTGATAAAGTGGCAGGTTAGCAAAAAAAAAAAAAAAAAAGAGGAAGGTCCCCAACAGGACAGATTAACATAGTGTCAAAAGTGATAGGTTCAAATGTAACAACAATTGTGAGGATGACTGAGGACCAGGCAATCTTTCCTTCTGGTGTGCGTAGATAGAGTGTCCATGAAACGAAACCAACTCGACAGTTCCTATCAAGGACAACAACCTGAGTAGGAATCAACTTGTTGGTAGTAGTTTTGAGTTTTTTTATTTTAGTCTCTGCCAAGTAAAACATAGTCAAATAGCCATTACTAGCAAAAACATTTTTACTTCCTTGTTGCTGTTGTTTTTCACTGTAGAAGATACATTCTTTATTCCCATGCTGTTACAGTGATTTTGGATGTTATTTTAATGGTCTACACATTTGCAACTGCACTTTGTGACTATTAGGTATCTCAGTTTTCTTCTAATTATTTAATTATCATGCAAAATCAGTAATGAATATTTCTGTGTTTTCCTTATTTAGCATAATTTTCATTACACAAATTCCCTGGAGTGAGATTAGATCAAAAAGTAAGAAATTTACCAAAGGGATCCTATGGAAACAATGATACTTTTCAGTTTGTAATACCCCTAGATGGGTCTGTTGCAAAGGCATGATTTATCAACATACATACAGGGGAAACATCTGAACTTTGGCTGGATTTGTTGCTAGTATTAATACTTGTTTGGTATGTTAGTGTGCATGTTGTTGTTGTGACATGGCATCAAGTCTGTTCTGACTCAGCGACTCTGTATAGGGTTTCAGAGGAGCAGGTGGTGAGCTTGAACTGCCTACCTTGTGGTTCAAACTGCCTTGTAGCTCAGTGCTTATCCTACAATTCCACATTGTTGTTGTTGTTGTTGTTGTTAAGAGCCATCAAGTAGGTTCCAACCCATAGTGACTGTGAGAAACGTCCACACTGACAATCACTCAACAATCTAATCTGTACTCATTTTAGTGAGAGGGAGGTTTTCTTCATTTGATTTTGCAAAATCGGGTGCCCAACCCACTACACTCGGGCAGACGTGCCTTATGTCCGGGCCACAATCAATTTTATTCCCCTGTCCCCCAAAAGTCCCTCCTCCAGTTCTCCCTCCTTTGGGTATTACAAGGTCACAGTCTCCTTCCAAAGTCACCTACTAGTCCTTACTGGGTGCATTCTTGTTTAAAGGTAGTTTCCCACTTTATTCATGAACTTACCCTATTTCCTCGATGTTTGTATTCTTATTTTAAAGTTGCTAGCCAGTCAAACTAGTTCTTCACCTCCTTTTGTTATCCTAGCATGCTACCTCCAAGACTTCCTTTAGTCCTAAAGATGGACCATGCTCACAAGAGTTATTTCTCACATGACCCTGTATAGGGTTTCTAAGGAGTGGCTGGTGAGTTTGAACAATTCACCTTGTGGTTCAAACCGACCTTACGGTCCAGTGCTTATTATCCTACAATACCACACTGTTGCTGTTGTTGTTAAGAGCCATCAAGTCAATTCTGACCCATAGCAACCTCATATACAGTTTGTAAGTTGCAGCTGGTGAGTTTGAACCACTCACCTTGTAGCTCAAATCAACCTTGGGTCGAGTGCTCATCCTACAGCACCACACTAGGCCTATTTATCCAGCAATGGAAGGGCTTTTATTATTTTTTTTTAAAAATAGTAATGGGACTGAAGACATTGTCTGGGGCAGCAATGAGGAATGAGGTAGGGCATAGATGATGCTACTTTTTTCATAGGGGGAGGTTGTCAAAGAGGTTACATTCACTGGATGGAAAGGACATGCTTCAAGTGACTGGAACAGGGCTGGATTAATTCTGGATTGGCATGGCTCATCTTCAATCCTCCATTATTCAAAGCTGAGCAAATTTAAATTGAGCTGAGAGTTTCTGTCTTTCCTGGATATCAAACAGTTAGGTTTCAGAGTGCTCTGGCTTCCCAAGTGTTTCCAGAGCTGACAGCCTGAGGGAGAGGAAGCAGACCTAATTAAATCCTCCCTCTGTTTTCCAGGCACAGGAGCCTCTTGCAGATGTCTGTTGTGAGGCAGGCATTCACAGAGTGCTGCAAATACAGAAGTAGGTTTTCCTTCCCCAATGGCACAAGTTTTCCCTCACAGGTTACAGGGAACTCTGAAAATGTGTTTCCTCCCAGCATTACTACAGTAGAGGTGACAGCCCTGACTGATTAGAGCACGTAGCTGCCAGGGAGGGCTAAGCAACTTACTGATCACACACACATACACACATTTTTCTCCAGTTTCTCCATGCCCTGTCCCATCAGAGGCCAGTGTCTCCCTGTTGTGAATATAATTTTTTAAATCTACCAGAAAACTCATCCGGTTGTAAGACAATGTGGCACCATGATGGTTGGGAATTGGGAGCTGGATGGTTGGGAATCCATATTGGGAGTCCAGAGACTGCCACCACTATCCAGGTGCATCCATGGGCCTACTATGCCAAGGAAAGATGGAGGGGAAGCCAGTAACCAGCTGTACATAGCTGTGTTTCTGCATTGCATGTGCAGACAGGTCGTGTTTTGAACTCCCAGATAGAGATGAGACTGCTAGGAATGGGACGCCTTCACCCACTGGCATCTGCTGTGCTGTGGGTGCTATGTTCATCTGTGATCAAATTAGACACACAAGATACAGTCTTCGCTGGCAAAGTAAAAGCCATTATTAGTATTTATAGAAAGCACACACTAAATAATAAAAGGAGATTCCTAATGGAGAAACATTTACTCTTCTCTAAGTTACCTGTTCTGACGTTACTTAGCAGATGTGCTGTGGTTCAGGTCACATGCTGTGTTCATGTCACCACAGTTCTCCCTACCATCATGCTGCCCAAGGCTTCTGCTCTGCTGCTGGGCTTGGCTGGACCTCACTGGACTCGGTCCAGGAACTCTCAAACCTCTGCTGATTGGCCCTTTTAATTCTCTGCCTCAAGTTCCCATCATAAAATCTGGTTCTTGCCGCCACAATGCCCTGTGGGCAGAGGGAGTATGCCTTCCTGCACAGGGAATATTCAGACATCTCTTTCTCTGGACAAGCGTGTGCCACAGGTCATTTAGCTCTGTTAGTAAGCCTTTTGTCCAGAGTCCTCAACTTCTACCTTGTGGTAGGAAAACCCCACACAGAAAATTCTTAGGTAACATCTGTTTGGGGGGCATTCAAGCCATTGCCCTGCATAAGCACATATTGCAGCTCCTGTCCATAGGTGCTCAGCTCACCTCCTCTCTCATCATTTTCAACATCTGCTCTTTCTTTTGGGTTTAGGAGGTTCTCAGTCCAGTCCTTGGTTCATAGGATATCTTCTGCTCCAGATGCTTCTTCTTGATGATAGTGAAGTCTCCCTTTTAAGCGTAGCAGTATGGCAAAACCAACCAATTCCCTGATAGGTTCCTCTTTGTGTATAGTCATAGTAAATGGTCCAATCCCTGTGATCCTTATTTGCATAGTTCTAGTCAATCAGTTTTGTAGAAATTAAAAGATGATAACTAGAAAGGCCATCATGTACCAACCTTCCCAGAGTTACTGAGACAATCAGGTAAAATATGTATGACCTGTAGAGGGCCATTCACTTGTGAGCTGCTGTTACCCACCCTCCACTCCAACTGTGATTTCTCATATATTCAAACTCTTGTTGTTGTTGTTGGGTGCCATCAAGTCAGTTCTGAGATGGACTTGCACAGTGGTAGTAGCCACTGTATAGGGTTTCCAAAAGTGACTGGTAGGTTTGAACTGTTGACTTTGTGGTTAGCAGATTAGTGCTCATCCTACAGTTCCACACCAGGACTCTAGGGTGACTATATATACACATATTCACCTGAGACAGTCCCAGTTTACTACTACCATCCTGGCATAAATTTTAATAGGCTTGGGTCTTTCTTGTGCTCACAATTGCCCAAGTTGCTGTTGTTAAGTGCCATCTAATTGATTCTGACTCATAATGAACCAGTGTAGGATTTCCAAGGAGCAGGGTAGGGGTGAGGGGGTTAGTTTGAACTGCCAACCTTGTAGTTCAAAGTGATCTTGAGACTTCAAATTTTATCATCGTGTGAGTTTTCTCTTTCTCATATCCTCTATCTAGGTGATCCCATCTTCCAGAGTTAGGACAAGGGCTTTGCCCCACTTCCTGGTGTTCCACAAGTTTCAAGAACATTGCGTGGAATTAAAACCACCTTTGTCTGTTTAAGAACACTGAGACAGCCCTGAGAATTAGCTGGCATTCCTAGTTACTTGGTGAATCTGGACCCTCCTTCCGAACCTCCTTCAGTATAACATTGTACTTACTGTGCAGACAACTACCGGCCCTCAGCTTGTCTTAGGTTCATTAGGCTAGCATGTACCTCCTATTGTCTTTTATGAAGAGCCTTTGGTGTAACAGCGAGTGGTTAAAGCAGATTGACTAATCAATTTATTTATGTTTTTAAAAATTTATTTTTGTTGTAAATGTTTGTTATAATCATTCACAAACTTATCAAAATAGAAAATAAAAATCCTATTTTGGATTTTTAACCCTATTATGCAGAGATAGCCATTGTTAATATTTTAGTTTACTTCATTCCATACTTAATAGTATAATATTCTATAGGGTAAACCATATAGGGTAACATATTACACCTAAAAGTATAATATTACACCAAATATATAGGGTAAACTTACACTAAATTTCTGTTTAATTCTTTCTATATGTAATAACTAATACTGTGTAGATGTCTCCTGTGTCTGGCTTGGTCACAGATGAACATAGCATCTATTATGGTGTTGTTGTTAAGTGCCGTGGAGTCTGTTCTGACTCACAGTGACCTTGTATAGGATTTCAGAGGAGTGGATGGTGGGGTTGAGCCACTGACCTTTCAGTTAGCAGTCCAGTGCTTATCTTACAGTGCCACACCAGGACTATATATATGTATATATAGAGAAAGATAGCATGGTGGCTCCATATGATAAGCATTGGACTGCTAAACTGAAGGTCAGTGGCTATAGACCACCAACTGATCCACAGGAGAAAAGCTTTCTGATCTTGCAAAGATTTAAAGCCTTGGAAACCCTATATGGGGTCACTATAAGAATATATGTAATATATGGTACTGGTAGCATAGTGGTTATGAATTGGACTTCAAGGTTAGCAGTCCAAAACTACTAGCTGTTCCACAGGAGAAAGATGAAGCTTTCTGCTTCCGTAAAGATTTACAGCCTCAGAAACCCTTACAGGGTCACTATGTGTCGGAACCGACTGCATGGTACTTAACAACAACAACATGATATGATAAAGGTTAGAAAAAGTTTAATATATGTTGTTGTTCATTCTGATTCATAGAGCTCCTATATGACAGTGAAGAACTACTCCTTAAGGTCTTCTAGGCTGAAACCTTTAAAAGAATAGATTATGATGTCTTACTTCTACAGATAGGCTGGGTGTGTTCAAACCTACAGTCTTTCAGTTAGCAGCTGAGAGCACTTAACCATTGCATCCCCAGGGCTCTCTTTCTCTATACACACTCACACACACACATGCAAATACAGGTATAACATGTTCCTTTCTTCCTTCCTCCTTCTCCTTCCTCCCTTCTTTCTTTTCTTTGTGAATTATTTTAATAAAATTGAATGACATCATTTATAATAATATATAACTTACTCACTTTTTTCCACCAGTGACGTATTTGGGACATCTTTCGATAACAAAAGTATATAATTCACATTTTAAATGGCTACATTGTGTTTTATATCAAATATACTATATGATATACTACTATATTTGGACTTCTGACGTGGTGCTGTGGATCAGCACTGGACTACGTACCAAAACGTCAGCAGTTCAAACCCATCAGCGGTTCTTCAGAAACTCTATACAGGGTCACTATAAGTTGGAATTGACTTGATGGTACTTAACAACAACAACATAGTATATTTTATCTAGCTAATTCCCTGCAGAAAATATTTAGTTTCTTTAGTCTTATTTTAGTATTAGATGCAATATTGTGTGTCTAATTCCTGGTGTCCACCACACGTCTGTCAGTTTGTCGTACTGTGGTGGCTTGTGAGTTACTGTGATTCTGGAAGCTACGCCACCGGTATTTTAAATACCAGCAGGGTCACCCATGGTGGACAGGTTTCAGATGAGCTTCCAGATGAAGACAGACTAGGAAGAAGGAGTGATGAATTACTTCCGAATATTTAGTCACTGACAACCTTATGAATAGCAGAGAAACACTGTCAGATATAGTGTCGGAAAATGAGGCCCTCAGGTTGGAAGGCATTCAAAATGTGACTGGGGAAGAGCTGCCTCCTCAAAATAGAGTTGGGAACACGGAATGGTTTAAAATTAAGAAAGGTGTTTGACAGGCTTGTATTCTTTCACCATACTTATTCAACCTGTATGCTGAGCAAATAATCTGAGAAGCTGGGTCATATGAAGAAAAAAGTGGCATTAGGATTGGAGGAAGACTCATTAACAACCTGCGATATGCAGATGATACAACTTTGCTTGCTGAAAGTAAAAAGGACTTAAAACATTTACTGATGATCAAAGAGCACATTTTTCAATATGGATTACATCTCTGTGTAAAGAAAACAAAAATCCTCACCACTGGACCAATAAACAACTTTCTTATCAACAGAGAAAAGATTGAAGTTGTCAAGGACTTCATTCTTCTTGGATCATCTATCAACACTCATGGAAGCAGCAGTTAAGAAATCAAACTGCGTAGTGCATTAGGCAAATCTGCTGCACAAGACCTTTTTAGTGTTGTAGAGCAAAGATGTCAGCTTGAGGACTAAGGTGCGCCTGGTCATGGTATTTTCAATAACCTCATATACATGTGAAAGCTGGACAGTGAATAAGGAAGACCATAGACGAATTGATCCATTTGAGTTATGGTGTTGGATGAGAATATTGAAAGTGTCATGGGCTGCCAAAAGAACCAACAGATCTGTGTAGAAAAAGTACAGGTAGAGTGTTCCTTGGAGGCCAGGATGGCCAAACTTCGTTTCTCATACATCCGACAAATTGTCAGCAGGGACCAATCACTGGAGAAGGAGATCATGTTTAGTAGGGTGAAGGATCAGATAAAAAGAGGAAGACCCCAGTGAGATGGATTGACAAAGTGGCAGCATCAATGGGCTCAAGCATGGCAACGATAGTGACGTTGGCCCAGGATCAGGCAGTGTTTCATTCTGTTTTGCATAAGGTCGCTATGAGTCGGTACCAACTCGATGGCACCTAACAACAACAACTCCTGGTGTAGCACTGTAGGATAAGCACTGGGTTGCTAAGTCAAAGGTTGGAGGTTCAAATTCACCAACCACTCCTTTGAAATCATGTACAGGGTCAGAATCGACTTGATGGCGCTTAACAACCATTCTAATATTATACTCAATATTTTGCTATTAAACATATGTATTTTTCTGCAAATTGACATTTATCTAAATTATTTCCCTAGGGTACATTTTTAGATTTTTTTTGTTTGTTGTTGTTAAAAGATATGCTCACCTTTACGTGCCTTTGGGAATGATTATGACTGTAGATCTAATCTGAGAAGCAAGTGAGATGGTGTGTGTTCATGGCATTTCATCTTTAAATATAGCTGCAGACTAGTGGGTTTTCAAGAAAATACTATGAAATCTTGGAAAGAAATTGTCTGATAAATATTTTACTGTTCTCTCTTCTTGTTCAGCTTCAAGTCCTCTGGGGTGAGAAAAAATTACAATACCTACCTCTTAAGGAGGAATGGAATGACTTACAGGTTATTTATCTCTGCCCAAATGATCCCTGCTTAACCCCCTCACCCCAAGGATAAATGGCCATATAGAATCGTGACTGATATTTAGGAACCCATATTATGAAGGTACATCTATCAGAGCCTCTGTTTTATTTATATGTGGCAGTTTGTAGTTTCAGGAGCATCATTTGCTCATTTTAGCCTGTTTTGTTATAACTGGGACACAGCTTATTGTTTTCTTTGTTAATAAGAAGATCGTTTCTTCTCACGTTTTTAGGCTAAAGAAATGTCAGCGATTGGAAGTTTTGAAGGTTTTCATCCTGTACCTCTGAAACAAGAGGAAGAAGACCAACCCTCCGAGACTGATCACCTGTCCTTGGAGGAAGGAAACCCAGGCAAAGACTCAGCACCAAGGCAGATGTCAAGGCAACCAAGTGTGACTAAATCAACACTCTGCCCCAATCCTTATCACAGATCTTATGTATCACGGAAGTACTTTGTTACACGGGTAAGAGTTTTTGACTTTCTATTTTGAATACACCTCCAATGTATGTGTGTGTATGCTTGTGAATTTGTATCTGTATTGCAGGGGTGGTGGTTGTATGCCAGGCTATACATCTTTATGGAAGAAAGCCTCACCTTTCTCCCACATGATGCCTAGTAGGTTTGAACTGCTGACCTTTCAGTTAGCAGTTTAGCTTGTAATCCATTACTATACCAGAGCTTCTTCAATTAGGGAAAAGGTGGTGATAATAATAGCTAGTATTTATCAATAAACATCAGGCATTGTGTCAAACTCTTTATATTAATTAATTCATTCAAGCTTCCCAGAAGCCTAAACAGGTAGGTAGTATTCTTATTTTTTTCCCCCTCTTTGAGGACTGAAATTGAAACGTTTAGAGATTTACCTTATGTCACACAATTAGTGACAGCCAAGTTCTTTAGCAGGCCTGTCTTAATCCAAACTTTGTGCTCTTTCCACAATGATGTAAAATGTCTTTTGAAAAGAATCCTAATATTCTTTTATTATAATAGTGTTCTACTAAATATTTTCTCATCGGTTGCTTCACATAATATTCACAAGAATCCTGTGAAGCAGATACCCTTATTTTCATTTCATGAATGAAGGGTTTGAATTTCAGAGAAATGAAGGGGTCTATTCTTAAGTACACAGATAATTTCAAGGAGAAGCAGGTCTTCCAACCTTCCTGGATCTTTAACTGCTTAGTCAATATTCATGCTAAGAAAAGTAATCTTCCCTGAGTTAACTGATTTTCTGTGGAGAGACACAGAAGCTAGAATGTAAAGCTATAAGCCAACCCATGTGGGATACTGGCTGTATGTTTTTAAAAGACATGGAGGGTTAGAATGCATTCAACCATTAGGGTGTACTTTGAAATACTAGTACTATGATATGGACTTTTAATTTGAATCTTGTAGCAGCAGCCTGGTACTGAACTTTGTAACATATGCATTGCAAGTAAGAAAGTTAAGAAGTGATTGGGTAGTGAGAATGGGATTTATATATATCTGGACATAAAATCAAATTGAATTTCTAGCATTGGGATCAAGTGGAGAGTGCTTCATGAGTCTGTAGTACTATTCTCTCTTGAGTTCTTCCTATTTATAGATCTTCATTTCTCTCCCTTCAATGTTCTTGTTAACACAGTAGTGGTTAGCTTATAGGCTACAATCATTTAAGGGGCAAAGTCAGGATTTGTGCACTATGGCAACAAAGACCATTTCATTTTCCATCGCTTTGTTGGAAAACTATTTTTTTTCAATCAATCTTATTAATAAATGAAAGGCAAGGTTTTATGTTAAAGCTTTAGTTAATAAATCCTTATTTGGTAGCTTTTTAAATGTACCCTTAGTTGAGATGAAGTTTTAACCAAAATGACTAAATACATGTGTGTATGTTTGAATATTGCTGATGGTTATGTGCTGTGGAGTCAGTTCCAACCCATAGTGACCTTGCATAGGGTTTCCGAGGCTATAAATCTTTATGGGAGCAGAACATCTCACCTTTCCCCCATGGAATTGCTGGTAGTTTCAAACTGCTGACCTTGAGGTAAGCAGCATGACTCGTAACTACTACACTACCAGAGCTCTTTTTTAGAATATTATAAATACCCATGTCATTATTTTTAGCTATTCCTAAAGCTCTGTTATCATAGTGCTTATGAATCGGGCTGCTAACCTTAAGGTCAGCAGTTCGAAACTACCCGATGTTCCATGGGAGAAAGATGCGGCTTTCTGTTCCCGTCAAGATTTACAGCCTCAGAAACTCTGCACAGGGTTGCTATGAATCGGAACCAACTCCACAGAACATAACAACAACATACGTAAGGTATGAGGTGCTTTGTTGGGTAGTGTACTAAGTATGTGTTTGTATGAGTATTACTACATATATAAAATATATAATTTCTTTTGTGTTGAATATGCAAAGCAATGTAAGATTCAGTTGCAAAGGGAATAATAAAACATTTCTCAGATTTTCTTTTCTTTTTTATATCAGTGATGCATCATCAGTCAAGGTTTGTATAGAAATGACCAACCCTGAGTGATATATTTGTTGATGTTGTTAAGTGCTTTGGAGTCGATTCTGACCCATAGCAACCCTGTACAGGGTTTCAGAGGAGCAGCTGGTGGGTTTGAACCACTGACTGTGTGATTTGCACTCCAGTGCTATAAGAGATATATCATTAGGATTCAGTGCAATTCTGAGAAATGGAGAAGTCTATGCAAAGTTGTTTTCTTTGCATCTGGTAATGGACTTATAGTTGCTGTACGTCAACTAGTTGGCAGTTAAATAGTTGCTGTACGTCAACTAGTTGGCAGTTAAGAAATTGGGAGAACAGGTAAAACTAGAATTACTAGTGACCAAGTGAGCCATTACGAAAAAAGATGGAATCTGTTTCTATCTCCAACTAACTCCAATCCTGACGATGCAAGAGACCTGCAGGAGAAACTTGTTACTTTATCCACTTAGCTGAACATGTACCCAGCCCAGGGATAAGATCCCTTTAAGCTAAAAAATCTGAAGACTGCTGTTGCTTCATGGCATCAGTACAAAAGGAGATTAGCAACCACACCCCATGAACTACCATAGTGCATGTGGACTGCATTG
Source organism: Chrysochloris asiatica (assembly GCF_000296735.1). NCBI lineage: Eukaryota > Metazoa > Chordata > Mammalia > Afrosoricida > Chrysochloridae > Chrysochloris > Chrysochloris asiatica. The sequence goes on along the minus strand of NW_006408695.1, from coordinate 3,944,057 downwards.
ATTTTCAACATGGAGAATGGCTGTGGTTTCACTTCTGCCTTTGAAATCTTATTTAATAAACATCTCTTATTGCCAAACCTAACATGGAAACATACAGGGGATAGAATTCTAGGAAATGTAGTTCCAGATTATCTAAATTCACACATTCCAAACCCACCACAAATTATTTTTTTTAGTAACATATTGCCTTTATCCATGGGATAAAGTGAATGCACATACTTTATCTGGTTGGTCCCCCAGAGCAGTGTTCTGAAGTAGGCAAGGGAGAGCTTAGCAACTTTCTTTTCACAGTGCACATTTTGAAGTTTCAGAGGAATGAGGTCAAGTGCTAAAGTCATGTAATATATGAGAGAGAGCTGCAGCTAGAATCTGGATATTCTGTGAGTCCAATGGTCTTCCTAACACACAGTTGAATTTACGACTCCTTCATAAGGGTTTTCAATGCCTGACCTCAATTAATGTGAAGAGCACTTTCTCTATCAGGTGTATAGAAAACAAACAGTACATTCTCAAAAGTTTGAGAGAGAACATCTTCTTCTATTTTTATTAGTGACTCTAAAGTAGATGCAAGGGCTCTTTAGGAGCTGTGAGGGTTACACTTCCAAAGCACTCAGGATTTGCTCTCCGTAGACCAAGAGACATGATATGAGGCACTCTTACTAGGAAGTGGTGGATAGAGACAGACTTAATGGCATGTGAATGTAATGAAAATACAGTTGATGGCTCAACTAAGCTTGCAATGATAAATGTTTCTTGAATGTATTTTTTGGTAGCTATAGATGGTAGATTATGTACTTTTGGTAGATGGGTGTTGTATACTTAACCTCTAAGTGTATACACACTTACAGGGTGTGTATTCTTAACCTCTAACTCTCAATTTCTATGTTTTTAAAGTTGAAGAAAATACCTACTTTATATGGAGATTTAAATAAGAGAATCTCTGTAGAGGTTGCGTAGTACGGTGTGTGGCACACCTATAAACGTTCCATAAATTCACTGCTATTAGAAATGGTTTCTCCTCCTTTTGTTCTTGATTTGACATTCACATTTCTGTAACTAGTCATCAGAAATGGCATTGTGATGACCATGATGTCAACATACCCTCTTGGGTGCTTTCTGCTTTCAGATGTATAAGGCCTGTAACAGTAAAGAAGCAAATTCCATTTTATTAAAGGCTAATTGAATTAGGCCAAGGCCTTTAATGACCCCAATCTATGAAAGGTTCATCAGGAAGCATCATTCCTTGGAGCTGAAATGAGATCTGCAGATGATCTCGCTCAGGACTTCTCTGTCTTTATTCTGTACACTAATAACTTGAGGATCTTGTGACGATGGCAATTCTGATTCAGTAGGTCTGGGTGAAGCCCCCAATTTTGCATGTGTACACACTCCCTGGCAATACACATGCTCTCTGTCCTAAATTATACTTTAAGTACCAGGAATTTAGTCAGTACTGTTGTTTTCAGATGTAATTAAGGTCCAAAGAGGGGTAGTTACTTTCCCCAAATCACAACAATTAGTGGTACTGACTTCCCCCAAGATATTAACAGAAAAGCTAGGATAGAAGCCAAGTGTCCCAGTTCTAATTTCATAATCATGTAACACCATGCAGTACCTGAAAAGCAAAAACAAAACCAAACAATTTATTCCAAAGTCAGAATTTAAAGCATAGATGTTGCAAATTCAGAAAAGCAGTAAGTAACTGAATGGAGGAATTCTTTAGTTAAGCATTTTATTTTGTTCAGTTGTTTTAAAATCACAAGGAAGTTTGCTGAAGAAAACTTAAAAATTGTAGATCATCATAGAAAAAAATAGAAATCCTAGCTTCACTGTTTAAAGTCAACCAGAATGTACTGAATGCATGCTTACACCTTTTGATATACACCTTTCCTCATTTTTTTTTACTTAAACATTAAAGTTCTTTGTGCAGAAATGGGAATATACTATAAATATTATTTCCTATGTCAAAAATATATTTTTACAACATCATTTAATGGCTCCATAATATCCTACTATGGAGATTACTGCAATTTATTAAATTTTGTTGCATATTTAGGTTTCTCGTTTATGGCTTTTAAACTGGAAAGAAAAGCTATTTCTTGGCCTCCTGTGGCAGGATTGTACAGGAGTCAGTTTCCCAGGGGCCAGGAGTATAGGCATCCAATGCTGCAATCAAGAAATGATTCTGGATGTGCATATGTGTTAAACTTATCACTGTCAAGTTGACTCTGACTCAGGCCAGCCTGTGTGGTACAGAGTAGACTTGTGTCCATAGGATTTTCTTGACTGTAATTGTCATGGAAGCAGATCTCCAGACCTTTCCTCCGTGGTGCCATTGTTCTCATTGTTGTTAAGTGCCATCTAGTCAGTTCCAACTTACAGCGACCCTATGCAGAGTTTCCAAGGAGTTGCTGGTGAGTTTGAACCGCTAACTTTGTGGTTCAAACTCACCTTGCGGTCTAGTGCTTAATCCCACAATGCCATACCAGGACTCCATTATGTGGGTTTCAAACTGCCAGCTTCTACGTTAGTAGTTGAGTGTGAGCTATTTTTGCTCTCCAGGTGTCTGTGCAAAGAGGTTGCTGAGATACAGCTCTAAATTCATCCAGGACAAAGGAGAGGCACTTTTAGCATCCTAATCCCATGTATTAGGTCACACCTCTAAATACTAGTTGATAGAAGAAGTCATTCAAGCCTTTAGCCTCATGTATTATTTTGTGAGTTGATCTGAGATGTTTTTCCTATTCCACAGGCTCCATGCCTGCTACTTATTATTGAAACTTTGCCCATCCATCATCACTCAGTAGTATTCTCCTCCAACCCAGAAGGCCTTAGGGACTATCTAACAAACCCCTTATTCTCACCTCAAAGGAGACATAACTTGTCCAAGAGCAGCCAGCAACTTAGAGGCCATGCTGGAACTGAAATGCAGGACAAGAATCCATAATTCTGACACTTTTCATCCTGTCTCTGAGCTTGGAAAATGAATGAGAGGGCCACACAAATGAAAGTCCAAACGACTTGTCATCAGTCTATTTGGATAGACTTTCCCTCCTCTTTTAGTTAATCTGCTATTATTGCTTAGACATTTCTAAAAAAAGGCCTAGTGCCATCTCTGAACAAAAGTACCCCTTAAAGATAACTTGAGGTATATTATGATAATCACTTTAGTTGTGGAGACTGATATTCAAAAGCAACTTCTTATGAAAGGAACAATACTTAACCCACATGAGGAAAGATATATTTAAACGCCCTGTAGGGCTCTATATTTGCAGATACCTTATCAGAAAGTTGAAAGCGATTAGGGATAGGGAATTATCTCTAAATTTATACTTGAGAATGTAAATTACATACAAACTAATGGGACTAAAACTATTTGATCTTTTAATATTTAATTAATGGTTCCCCATGGCCTTTTTATAGCCTGTGTTCTATTGTGAGCAACAAGACTTTAATAAGCAGGTTTGGGACTTCCCATTGTGTAGCAAGATGTCTTTGCTTTCATGACACTAATTTGGCTTTCATAAGCTCTCCCTTTCCCTAGTTTCTTGCTACAGGGTTCCCTGTGTCTTGCTCTTGCACTAGGAACAACTAACTATATTAGTTGAATTGTTGTTGCCTGTGTGACCTTCTTTTAGATCTAGAATTAGACATCTCACTGGGCAAAAAATTTCTTGAATCCCCTCCTTCCACTGAAATGCCTTAAAGATTGTAATAAAGATGATTTTCTTTCTGAGTACAGACACATACCAAAACTGAAATAAAATGCATTTTCTTCTTTCCATGGAAAAGGAGTCCTGGTGTGACACTGTGGGTTAATGCGCTGGGCTGGAAAGTTGTTTTAAACCTCAAGGTTAGTGGTTCAAGCTCACCAGCTGCTCCTAGGAAGCCCCACACGGTGTGGTTATGAGTTGGAACCAACTCAGGATAGCACTTGACAACAACAACATGGAAAAGGAAAGTATTCTTGAACATCATAAATCCTGTCTGATTTAGAGCTGTTTTTCTTACCTTGTGTATCAATGGCACAGCCATCCTTGTCTAGCCCTATGACACCCAAGAAGGATCTTAATGTGTCTGAGTCCGTAGGAGCTTTCCAGCTATTTCTGCCCCCAGGCTGTCTTCCTGTGTAGCCAAACAGCCCATTGTATGTGGGAAGAGATCAGCTGACATTTATTTTCACTGGTGAATCCATTCCGATGAATCCATTCTGACTCATAGTGACCCTCTAGGACCCAACACAACTGTCCCCCAGGGTTTCCAAGGCTGTAATATTTATGCCAGTGGATGGTCACATCTTATTCTGGTGAAGCAGACCTGCCAACCTTCCAGTAATAGGCAAATACTTAACCATTGCTCCACCATGGATACTCTTACATGATATATTCCATAAAAATGTTGACTAGTCTTTTACACAAGGAGCTCTGGTAGCATAGTGGTTAGGAATCAGGCTGTGAACCACAAGGCCAGCAGTTCGAAACCACCAGTGGTTCTGTGGGAGAAAAATTAGGATTTCTGCTCCTGTAAAGATTTACAGCCTCGGAAACCCTGTGCAGGGTTGCTATGAGTCGAAACTGACTCCATGGCACTTAACAACAAGTCTCTTATACAGAAGCATTTGGGTTATTTCCAACTTTTTGTTATCCACAAACTAGGTACCAGAGAATGTTTTATACATTAGTATGTTATTTTGCACATAAGCAAGTGTACTTGTACCTGCAAGCGTATTTGTACCTGCAGTGTAATGTCCCAGATGTGCAATATTTGGATCAAAGGATGTATTATTACTTTCATTTTTTTTTCTCATTGTTTTCCAAAGAGAAGATCAATAAGGCTTTGAAATTTTCAACATTATTGTATTCATCTCATATTTCTGCTTTAGTATGAGGCATGTAATGCATTCAATAAATGTTTATATTAGGATTATTTTATATTATCCCCATCTCACTTATACTTCTTTCTCTTGAAAAGTATTGTGTTCACTATAGAGCTAAGACATAGATCATGTGATTACAGAAAGAAGAGAGAAATACCTATGTGGAGTCATCAAAACATAACTTTTTTTGAAAGACTTGACCTGTGAATTGCATCATGGGGAAATGAGTTTGGGTGGAGGTAGAATTGTCAGCGAAGCATAGGGAATTTCCCAGCAGGTAGTGCAGCCCCACCATCAGGGTGCCTGGAAACCAGTGATGCTGACTCAACTTCCTCTGTTAGTAGAGCTCAAGGTCTGTTTGATTAATGTCCCAACACTTACTGATTATATGAAACTCAGGTTTCATCAAGGATGGGATACCATGTTAGCTTTCTAGTAAGTCTTTAACCAACAGTAGAGGAATGACAGAGAATCAGAAATCACTCAGCCCAGTGTTTCTCAAACCTGGTGATTTGGTGAAGAATATTCAAATTTCCATGGACTATCAGAAGAACAACAACAACAAAAAATCTGTCTTGGAGGAAGTACCGCCAGAATTCTCCTTAGAAGAGAAGGATGCCAGAGTTCAAAAGTAAGCTCTTTTGCAGGCAGTGCCTAGAACAAACAGGAAACTTTAAGAACTGTATGTTTCCTGATAGGTTTTCTGGAGGAGCTACTGGGATAGGCCTACTGCTGCTGCTGTGTGCCATTGAGTCCGTTCCGACTCATAGTGACCCTGTGTTGGGTTTGCAAGGCTACAAATCTTTTTGGGAGCAGAAAGCCTCATCTTTTTCCTGAGGAGCTGCTGGTGGATCAAACTGCTGACCTTGTGATTTAAAAGTCCAACATATAACCCATTATGCTACCAGGATTCCTTACTAATGGGCCTCGCTCTAGTTTAAAGATTAATTTACTCCTGTCATAATAAGAAATTCATAGAACCTCTAGCTCAGTAATTTTTGAACTTCAACACACAGTATCACCTAGCATGTGTGTGAATAAAACAGAGATTACTGGGCCCCAGCCCCAGGAATTCTGATTTAATACATTTGGGGTGAGTTGCATTTCTAACAAGCAGTACTCTTGCTCCATAGGCAGTTCTATTCCAATGTGACTGCACATCAAAATTCCTGGAATTACATCAGGTATTCAGTAGATAGGATCCACTTATGAATGCATCAGTATTTTTTGAAAAACATCTTGAATGATTAGTTGAGCATTCAGGATTGAGAACCACTGCAACCTAAGGGTTATCTATTCTAAACCATTCATTTCTTAGATGACTAAGTGCACCTGACCCATAACCCATGACACTTTCAATTGCCTCATATGCATGTGAAGGTTGGACAATAAATAAACAGACTGGAGAAGAACTGGAGTCCTGGTGTAGCAATGTAGAATAAGCACTGGACTGTTAACCTCAAGGTAGGAAGTTAAATCAGTAGCTGCTCCTCTGAAACCCTTTACAGTGTTTACTATGAGTCAGAACTGACTTGACAGCACTTAACAAAAACATAGAATAATTATGCATTTTAGAGAAGTTATTTGCCCAATTTCACTCAGCAAAGAAGTGACAGAGATGAGGTAAGACTTCAGACCTTGGATATCTAGTCTATGACACAATGCTGACATCATTTATCAACTGGGTTATATTTAACAGGTTGCAAGTTCACATTCATTCTCTGTGTAGTATGACTTGAGTACCAAACACGTAATATCTCTAAATCCCAGCATTGCTAATCCTTGCAATCTGAGACCTTTCTCTTATAAGAGAAAAAAAAAAAAAAAGAACTTGCACACTTTTAAATATTTCTTTCTTCCAGGAATGAAGTGTTGTAGGATTTTTATTTTCTTGTTTCCCAGACCTATGATAAAAGGCAGTTGACTTTGAAATATTTTTGTCACGGATTCTGTTTGTCCAAATTAAGTTTTAGATGGGAATCGAAACAGGAATAGAACAGAGCTGCGGCAGATGAAGTGGAGGTACAGGATGATAAGCTTCACCTATTTCTGTCCCTGCAGCCCAAGTCATCCAGAACATGATGAGTGTGGGATTCAGCGACCTGGGTTCAAATTCAAGTTTGTCATGAATTAATTATGTGGCCTTGAGATGCAAATGGTTCACACTTTAAAGTGTTAAAAGACAAATAAGATGTTTTGCAGCAGATTTGTCCAATGAAATATGTTGTTTGATAGCTTGATTGCAGATTTCCATGGGCACGGTTTGCGCTGCCAAATAAAATGGGATCCTTCACAATGTCAGTCTTTTCTCCATTTATCATGCTGTTGCTTATTGGTCTAGTTGTGAGGATTTCTGTTTTCTATATATTGAGATGTGATCCATATTTCATCAATAAATGCTTCAAGTCCTCTTCACTTTCAGTAAGCAAGGTGTGTCTTCTGTGTATCACACATTGTTAATGAGTATTCCTCCAATCCTAATGCCACATTCTTCTTCATATAGACAAGCTTCTCAGATTATTTGTTCAAATGATTTTATTAAAGCATACAGATTTAGTAAGTATGGTGAAGAATATGATCCTGACATAACACTTTCCTGATTTTAAACCATGCAATAATCCCCTTGTTCTATTCAAATGGCACCCTCTTTTTTTTTTTTAATTTTTTTATTAAGGTTTTATTGTGAATTGAGTTATAGTTTACATAGGAGAACATCAGCTTCACATTCATCTTATTGTATTTCATTTCATTGAAATGATTACAATCCCCTCCATGCATCATCAAACAACCAAAGGGTATACTCCACAATCCTGCCCCTTGGTTATCAGCACAGAACCCCTCTCCCTCCCTGAGTCCAGAGTGCCCAGCTGCTCCATCTCTCCATGTCGTCGTCTCTGCCTCCATCTCTGGAGTCACTGCTTCTCTGGGTAGGGACCCACACTCAGCTCTTCTCCTTGATGGTCCCAGGGTCCTCTACTCCTGGACTGTAAGGTCAACCACTCCCCTCCTTTTGTTACAAAACATCAAATGACACCCTCTTGATCTTTGTACAGATTTTGCACAAGCATAATGTAGTGTTCTGGAATTACCATTCTTCACAATGTTAACCACAGTTTGTGATGCTCTATACACTTAAATGCTTTTACATAGTCATAAAACATAGGAAAACATTTTTCTGGTATTCTGCTTCCAGCCAAGATCTATTTGGCATAGCCCTCATTTCATGTGTTCTTCTGAATCCAGCTGAATTTTGGGCAGTTCCCCGTTGATGTACTGGTGCAACAGTTTTTGAATTCTTCTCTAAACTAGATATTTTCTTCTTCCTATTCAGCCGGGGGCCATTGACACTGCCTTGGAAGATTTGAAAAGCCATGTAACAGACACTTCTGGAGAGACCATTCAAGGCTCCTGGCTCTTAACTGAGTGAGTAGTTACAGCCAAATAAATGGCAGTGAAAATATAGCCTTTTTCTTGATTGGTACTATACCATATGAAAAAATGTATATATATAAAAAATTATTACTGGCTGATTGCTTACTGTTGAGTTGATTCTAACTCATGGTAATCTCATGTGTACAGAGAGGAGCTACTCTGTTGAGTTATCAAGACTGACCTTTCTGAAGCATGTTTCCAGATCTATCTCTTGAAATGCCATTGGGTGGATTTGTATTTGAATGCTTAACTTTTTGTGTTACTCAGGGATCCTCTTCTGGCTGTTATATAACCCAATTTTCACCCTAAAACTGTTTGTTTTGTTTTCTACTAGTCTCATCATGCAACCATCACTGAAACAACCTTAGATGAGATTCTCACCATTGCTTTTAGGGACCACTGTACTCTCTCTGGATCCAACCTTTCTCTTAATTGTCAGTCTGGTGTGGCACTGTGGGTTAATGCACTGGACTACAAAGTTGGTTTGAATTGCAAGGTCTGTGGTTCAAGCTCACCAGTTGCTCCTAGAAAACCCTATACTGGGTCAGAACTGACTTGATGGCACTTAACAATAACAACAACCCAACTGCAGACCACTACTATCTACCTAGTTAGGCTGTAGTGAAATGAAAGACTGGAGAACAGGGTAAGGTCAACATATATGAGTGGGTGTCAGAAAGTTGATGGAAAAATGGAATTAAAAGATAATGTAATTATTCTATGAACTTTTTGAAGCCTGACTTTTATTTTATATACAATTATCTGAGCAACAAAACCATGTAATACAGAGATGATAAGTCAGTTGTCCAGAATTAGGATGAAAACCAAGTCTAATGTGTAGGTCCTTGTTGCTGTCACTGTTCAATAACAGCTTCCATTCATCCCAAGGTATTATTATAGCTCTAATAACTTTAATGAAAATGCCATAAAGATGATATATTAATATCTACACAGAGACATTGATGTATGTGTAATCCTTTCTCCACCTTCCAGAATACTAATTCCATGGTTGTTATAATAGTAAATGTTAATTCATTTAACTAGGTAAAGAGGCAGCTCTGTACTAATACAGAACTTATAGTGTTAAGTAGAGAATGCTATTACAATTCAACAGTAACTTCTGTTTTATGGCTTGGTAATGTGACCAGCAAAGATCTCAGTAGAAAAGCTCTGCAATTCTAACACCTTAAGAGAAGCATCATTTATTCATTTACCTCATTCCAGAACATATTCTATGACTAACATCCAGGCCACTGAAACAAAGCTCTCAATAAATGGAAGGTAGATGTAGATTCACGAGAAAGTTTATCTGAAGGACCACAATATATGCTATTGTTTCAGATGGAATCCAATAATTAATGAGAATGAACTTTTGAACCCAAACTCTGTCTGCTTTTGGGTCTTTGTTTCCTCTTATATTAAATGGAATCAATAATGTATACTTGAAGAATCTTTGTGAAGACTAAAGAAAATACATTAGTAAAATTCTAAGCAAATTTCCTGGCATATAGTAGATTTTCAATTATAAACACAAATTAAGATTGCTTCTTTGTTCCTAAGTACAGTTAATAGAAGATTTGTTTTATTTTTATTTTCTTTGTAGCCTCTTTCTATCCCACCCATACCTCTTATTCCTGGATTGTTTCTAATGAAGGTTATTAACTGTTCACTAATTCACTTTTACTGCTTTAGATTTCATTCCCCATTTCCCTGTCTACCTCACCTACACCGCATTGCTGTGTAAAATGTGAGTTCTTCAAAAGAAATTTCACCTTGATTAGGAAAGATGGCTTTCATAGATTCTGAAGCTCAAATTGCAAGTAAACACTTACCTATTTTACTTCTATAATGACCTCCAACTTGGAATTGCAATATTAAAGGAGTCTATGGGAATCCATGGGCATAACAAATCTGTGAAGATATTAATATAACATCTTTGTTGTAGCGTTTTCAGTTAAAGTTATTAGAGCTTTCATTATATTTTGGGGTGAATGGAAGCTGTTATTAAACAGTGACCCAAAAGAATGTGGAAATCATTGGACAATATCATTAATATGGCATACCAGTGAAATTTTGCTAAAGCAAAGATTTTTTAAAAAATGACTGCAATCAATACATTGACAAGGAACTTCCAGATTCAAGTCAGACTCAGATGATGACAAGGAATGAGGAATATCATTGCTGACATCAGAGGGATCTTGGCTGAAAGCAGAGAATCCCAGAAAAATGTTTAACTGTGCTTTATTGACTATACAAAGGCTTTCGACTATGTGGATCATGACAAACTATGGATAACATTATGAAGAACATATTTTCCAGAAAACATATTGTGCCCATGAGGAACTTGCACATAACCAAAAGGGAATCATTCGAACAGGGGATACTGAGTGGTTTAAAATCAGGAACAGAGTGTGCCAGGGCTGTATTTGTTCATCATACTTATTCAATCTATATACTGAGCAAATACTTGGAGATGGTGGATTATATGAAGAGCGTGCCATTATGATTGGAGGAAGAGTCTTTAACAACCTGTGATATGTTGATGATACAACCCTGCTGTAACAGAAGATGACTTAAAAAAAAAAGTTACTGGTAAAGATCAAAGACCACAGCCTACTGTATGGATTGTACCTCACTATAAAGAAAATAAAAATCCTTACCACTGGACCAATAAATAACAGCTTGAAATGTGGAGAAAGTTTGAAGTTAGTAAAGACTTCATTTGGCTTGGATCCACTATCAACGCTCTTTGAAGCAGCAGTCAAGAAACCAAATTCCATACTGCATTAGACAAATCCACTGCACAAGACCTCTTTAAAGTATTCAAGAGCAAAGATAACAGTTTGAGGGCTAAGGTGTGCCTGACCCAAGCCATGCTATTTTGAATAGCTTCCTATACATGTGAAAATTCGATACTGAATAAGGAAGACCATCGAAGAATTGATGTATTTCAGTTATGATGTTAGAGAATACTGCAAGTACCATGGAGTACTAGAAGAGGAAGCTAATACCTGTTGGAAGATGTACATACAGACTGAATTCTCCTTGGAAGGCAGGATTGTAACACTTCATCTCTGATACTTTGGACATATTATCAGGACGGAGCAGTTTCTGGTGAAGGACATTAAGCTTGGTAAAATGGAGGGTCAGAGAAAAAAGGAAGATGGATTGGCAGAGTTGTAACAGCAATGAGATCAAGCATAATGACAATTGTGAGGATGGCACAGGACCAGCAGGGCTTCCTTTCATTGTGCTTCAGGTGGATATGAGTCAGAATTGCCTTGATGGTACCTAACAAAAACAAAAACAAAAACATATTAGCTTGTATGATGTGAATTGAGACTTAATTCCCTAATTCTGTGTATTCAAATTAGTGTAGCACTGTGGGTAAATGCATCAGACTTCAAAGCTGTTTGAACTGCAAGGTTGGCAGTTCAAGCTCATCAGCTGCTCCTCAGAAACCTTATACAGGTTGGAGTTGACTCAATGGCACTTAACAACAACAACAACAATAAAATGATTGGCCTGGTATGGCACTGTGGGTTAATGTGCTGGACTGCAAGTTGGTTTGAACCACAAGGTCGGTGGTTCAAGCTCAACAGCTATTCCTTGGAAACCCTATATAGGGTCACTATGGGTTGAAACAAATTTGATAGCAATTAACAACAAGAACAAAATTATTTGCAGCACTAATAGCTTTCAAATAAATGTGGAAAACTATGCCCCAAACCTCCATGTTTGGTACCCAACTGTGAACTTAATAAGCTGTAAGAGTTATCCAAGTGGATCGGACAGCTAGTTTTCTATTTCTCTTTTGTATTGTGGTATCAATTTGAATTCAGGACAAGAATAAGAGATGATGTCCTTTTCACAGGGGAGTTCAGGCAATTATATTTGCTTGTTTGTTGTCAGTCTCCCTTTTTTTGCAATTTGGGACCCCGTTTTCTTTAATGCTAACTATTTTGTTAGTGAACATTTTAGTTTTCATCCCTACCCAAATTTCTAACTTCTTGCCCCTTCAAAATGCTACATTTATGAAAATATCTGATTTCAATCGTTTCTACCATAATAAGAATTTGTCTCTGTGATGTGAAAATGACAGTGAAGGAAATTTAAAATATTTACTGATAAAGATCAAAGACCAGAGTTTTTACTATGAATTGCACCTCAATGTAAAGGACAAACAAATCGTGATAACTGAAGAAATAAAATAAATGGAGGAAAGACTGAATTTGTCCATAATCAGTGCTCATGGAAGTGGCAACAAAGAAGCCAAAGGATGCATTGCATTAGGCAGATCTGATGCAAAAGACCTCGTTTTAGTGTTTAAGAGTCAAGATGTCATTTTTAAGACAAATGTGTGCGTGACCCAAGTCATGGTATTTTCAATTGCCTCATATGCTTGTGAAAGTTGGACAGTGGATTTGGGAGACTATAGACGAATCGATACATTTGAATTATGGTTTTGGCAAAAAATATTGAAACAACCATGGACTGCCAAGAACATACAAATCTGTCTTGGAAGAAGGACAGTCAGAATGTTCCTTAAAAGAGAGGATGTTGACACTTCCCCTTTCATTCTTTGTACATGGTGTCAGTAGGAATCAGTCCCTGGAGAAGGACATCATTCTTGGTCAAGTGGAGGGTCACTGGAAAAGCAAGATCCCCAATAATATGGACTGACTCAGTGACAGAAACAATTATCTCAAATGTAATAACAATTTTTAAAATGGTGCAATGTGGGGCAGTATTTCATTCTGGTATGCCTAGGGTAGCTATCAGTCTAAACTGACTCAAAGGCACTTAAAAACAATAAGAATAGGTTATTTTGTTTCTTTTTTGACTGTTATATCTTATAATTGGTTCAGACTTATCTCTTTGCAATTGCTAAGTGGCTAGTTGTGAAGAAGGTGCTTCAGGCATCTTAACTAAACAAATGAGCCCTCTCTACTGCACCCACTTTAACTGTGACTCTTGGAGCTACTGGCTGACAGGAAGAGAGGACATATGCACAGGAGCGCCCACACGTGCAGATGATACCCACGTGACCTGGACCGGATGACTGGATGATTGGAGCTCAACCAGGAGAAGAAAGAAGAGGG
>NW_006408695.1:3926560-3929307 GCF_000296735.1 Chrysochloris asiatica | reverse complement strand
GTAGACATGGGCTATCATTGCTGACATCAGATGGACCTTTGCTGAAAGCAGAGATACCAGAAAGATATTTACCTGTGCTTTATTGACTATGCAATGGCTTTTGATTGTAAAGATCATGACAAGCTGTAGATAACACTACAGAGAATGAGTATTCCAGAACACTTAATCGTGATCATGAGAAACCTGTATGTATACCAAGAAGCAGTAATTTGAACAGAACAAGGGGACACTGTGTGGCTTAAAATCAGGAAAAGTGTGCACCAGAGTTGTATTCTTTCACCATATTTATTCAATCTGTATGCTGAACAAATAATCCAAGAAGCTGGATTATATGAAGAAGAACATAACAGCAGAATTGGAGGAAGACTCATCAGCAGCCTGCGATATGCAGATGATACAACCTTGCTTGCTGAAAGTGAAGAGGACTTAAAATATTTCTAGTGATGATAAAAAATGACAGCTTTAATATAGGTTGCATCTCAATATAAAGAAAACAAATAAATAACATCAGTATAAATGGAGACCAAAATGAAGTTGCCAAAGACTTCTTTTTGCTTGGATTCACCATCAACACTCATGCAAGCGGTAGTCAAGAAATCAAACAACATGTTGCAGACAGGCTTTTGTTCTGTTGTGCATAGGGTCACTATGAGTCAGAATTGACTCGACAGCTCTTAACAACAACATAGACATGGAATTCCTTGACTGTTCATCCAACAGTTTGAAGAACATAACCTCTACAGACATAGCATACTTTCTTAAGTTTAGATCATAAATCAAATAATAAATCAAGCTCTGGCCTGTAATATTGGCTGGTTTCAATGGTGTAAATGTTGCCGCCATGGCCAATTTGAAGATCCCAACATGGTAATGTGGAATTGGGAAGAAATGTGCAGTAGCACATCATAATATAGTGCTTGTATCATGCGATTACAAAATGCACAAATCACACCAGAGCATGCATAATAGTAAATGCAGTAAAATAAACAGGAAATGACAGATAACTTTTTATTATCCGTTACCTTTGTTTTTCATTTAATTTATAGAATGGTGATTCTATATAACTTAATATTATTAAAAACTCTCTTACAATTTCTAAAAGTTTTCCATCGCCTTTCTAAGCTGGTATGAATCAGCTTCAGCAAACCACTGGATGAGACTACCCTCGCTGACATTGCACAGTTATTTAAAACAAAGCTCTGAAAATGGCAAGTGGGGTGTAAACTCATTTTATGAGAAAACCTGATGTGAACTAACCCAAATGCACACTTAGTTTTCTACTTATTCTATGCAAATGCATGATATTAAGGTATTTGATTATGAGGGTCTGTCTTAGACTCCCACTTGAAGCATAATACAAATAACAAATACGCTGTTTTAATTTTCTATAGTTTGAAGAATTTTTAGTTCTGAATCACATCTAGCCCCACAGATTTTGGATAAGGGATTGCAGACCTAAGCTGATCTTTATAAAGTGTTAATTTTGTCACATGTACTCCCTCCCCCTTTGGTGTCTCCCTGTCACGTATGGAATCAAATCTAAACTCTGTAACATGACATAAAAGGCTCATGAGTACTTCTCCAGTCTCCTCTCCTGACAATTCCCACCTTGCCCTTATATCAGACTACTTGTGGTTCTCAGGAAGCATCTATGGTAGATGAAATTGCTGTTTACTAAATATTCTGGATCCTTTTCTGCAGTACCCTTTCAGTGGCAGATTTATTTACCTCTTCCAAATGAAATTCAGGATCAGGCATCAGACCAGGTTTGGGCAACAATGTTTGGCTAGAAGTAACATGTATAATTTCTGGGCAGAGGCTGTTAGAGACAGGGCCTATTTATTAAATGTGTTTTGCCTTTGCCATGATCGCTGCTAATATCTCATGTAGTAACCACTATGACATCAGCCTGCAATCTTGAGTGAAAGTTATGTGGACCAGAACCACATTGGAATGTCATACATTGAACATGTAGTGTTGATGGGAAATAAATTGTGTTATTGTATGTCACTGAGTTGACATAACCTAAGGTATCCTGACTAATATAGAATCCTGAGAATCAACACACTCCTGACTTTTCCACAGGATTCCCACTGCCCTGAAAACTCACCCTTAATGTGCATTAGTCTCTCCTTTGTACTAGCCCTATGCCTTGTATATCCTTTTATCATGACACTAGCCACACTTGGTCACCACTAAATGCATTGAGAACATTGGCTATGTCTTATTCATTTCTGTATTTCTCATAACCAGAAGAGTCCATATTACTTTATATTCAATGATATGCTAACTGATTTAAATGGAATCATTCATTGTATTTCTTCTTTTACTCATATAAAAATACATATTTTCAATTTCTCTTAAACTACAAGGTTAGGAAAGTTGACCTCTTACTAACCTAGTCTTGGTATGATGCTATGGAATAAAGCACTGGACCGCAAGGTTGGTTTGAACCACAAAGTTGGTGGTTCAAACTCACCAGCCACTCCTTGGAAACCCTATACAGGATTGCTATGAGTTGGAACTGACTTGATGGCACTTAACAGTAAAAACTTAGTCCTCATTTTTTTTCATTAACAATTATATTAGACTGCCCTCCTACAGTTAACAACAAAAACAAAAAAATGCAGTCAAATTGTTATAACATCTTTTTATGCCCACTTCTTGCATTGGGCAAATTTGCTGCACAGGAACTTCTTAAAGTATTGAAGAGCAGAGATGTCAGTTGAGGACTAAGGTGCGCCTGA
>NW_006408695.1:3921921-3924175 GCF_000296735.1 Chrysochloris asiatica | reverse complement strand
TGTACTGTTGCAACTGCTTTTGACTTATCATCGGCAAAGTTTTATTGGCTTGTAAGATTAATGATATTGTTTGATGATGTCAATATTCTGTTGGGTCACCTCTCTTTGGAATGGGTACAAATATGGATCTCTTCCAATCAGTTGGTTAGGTAACTGTCCTCCAAATTTCTTGCCATAGATGAGTGAGTGCCTCCAGTGCGGCATAAGTTTGTTTAAAAGATTTCAATTTGTATTCCATAATTAACCGGACCCTTGTTCTCTACTAGTGTTTGCAGTTCACTTTGGGGTTCTTCCTTCGTATCATTGATTGACTTTTGATCATATTCTTCCTCTTGAAATGCTAATACATCAACCATTTCTTTTTGGTACATTGATAATATGTATTCTTTCTTTTGATGTGTTGTACATTATTCAATATTTTGCCCATAGAATGGTTTAATATTGTAAGTAGAGGCATGAATATTTCCTTTAGTTCTTTCAGCTTGAGAAATGATGAGCATGTACTTTCCTTTAGGTTTTTTAACTCTAGATCTTTCCAAATTTTATTATAATACTCTACTTTGTCTACTTGTACTGCCATTTGAAATATTTCTGTTCAGCTTTTTTACCTCTTCATTTCTTCCTTTCACTTTAGCATCTCTGTGCTGAAGAGTAAGTTTCAGATTCTCTTCTGACATCAGTTTGATATTTTCTTCTTGTCTTCTTAATGACCTTTTGCTTTCTTCCTGTATGATGTTCTTGACGTCATTCCACAACTCTTATGGTCTTTGGTCATTAGTGTCTAATATAAAAAATCTGTTCTTAAGATGGTTTCTAAATTCTGGTGGGATATGGTCAAGGTCATATTTTGTTTCTTGTGGACTTATTTTAATTTTCCTCAAATTCAGCCTAAACTTGCATATAAGCAATTGATGGTTTGTTCCACAGTCTGCTCCTGGCCTTGTTTTAGCTGATGACATAAAGCTTTTCCACTGTCTCTTCAAACAGGTATAGTCAATTTGATATCTATATATGCCATCTGATGAAGTCTATGTGTATAGTTACCTTTGTTGTTCAAAAAAGGTAGTTGCAATAAGTCCTTGGTCTTGCAAAATTCTATGATGCAATGTCCAGCACTGTTTCTATCATCAAGGCCATATGTTCAACTACTGAGTCTTTCTCTTTGTTGCCAACCTTTACATGCCTATCACCAACAATTATCAATTCATCTTCATTGCATCAGTTCTACACAGAAGAATTTGGTAGAATTCCTCAGATCAGTGTCACTGCTTTAGTGGTTGGTACATAAATTTGAATAATAATGGTATTAGCTGAACTTTCTTGTTTTTGTTGTTAAGTTCAGTTGAGTATGTTCTGATTCATAGTGATCTTGTATAGGGTTTCTGAGAGGAAACAGCTGAGTTTCTATAGACCTTGAAGTTCAGACCAACCTTTCACACCAGTGCATTATCCTACAATGCCATACCAGGACTCTGGTCCTCTTTGTAGGCATATGGATATTTTGCTATCACAGAGAGCACTGTACTTCAAGATAGGTCTTGACATGTTCTTTTTGATGATGAATACAATGCCATTCTTCTTCAATTTGTCATACTGGCATAGTAAAGCGTGTGATTGTCAAATTCAAAATGGCCAATACAGTCCATTTCAGTTCACTAATGTCTAGATTATCAATCTTTATGCATCCAATTTCATTTTGACAACTTCCCATTGACTAGAGTCATATTTTATACATTCCACATTCTGATTATTATTGGATGGATGCAGGACCTTGAGGATATAAGAATGGAGTAAGGTACAATGAGAACCCACTGAACTTCTCAGACAATGGGCATGGAGTTCTTAGGTGTAAGTCTCCAGAGAAGTAAAACTAGTGAAGCTCATATAAAATTGGAGTTGAAAATTCAGTCTATGACACGCAGGACCTTGAGGATATAATAGAAGAATATGGAACTGTGAGAATCTGAAAGTGATCTACATTAATCCTACCATCTTAGGCTGAGTTCTCTGGAGAAACACAACTAGTGAATCTTATGTGAACCTATATTCACGCACATACACACACAAATATATATATGAAAATATGTATTTGTGTATATATGCAAAACCACTGGAACTTATGTATATATACAAGCATACATATATATGCACACACGTACAAATAATACAAATATATATATGTTGTTGTTAAGTGCCGTCGAGTCGATTCCAACCCATAGTGACCCTGTACAGGGTTTCCAGGGCTGTAAATCTT
>NW_006408695.1:3911963-3921821 GCF_000296735.1 Chrysochloris asiatica | reverse complement strand
ATGGCACCTGATAACAACAACAACTTGGAATAATCGTCTCCTTTTCCTTTACTTATGATGTGATATTTCTGATAATAGTTTTTTACAATGTCCTATTTGATATGAAAGGAGCTCTGGTAGCCTAGTGGGTTATGAGTTGGACTGTTCATTGACGGTTAGCAGTTAGAATCTCTCAGCTGCTCTGTGGAAGACAGATGAGATAGAAAACTCCTGTAAAACCCTACAACCTTAGACACCCTGTTCATGGTCTCTATGAGTCAGAACCTACTGCACAGCACATCACTACCACCACCAACCACTATGAAGCTTCCACTTCATATATAAACCAGTCATAACAAGATATAAAAATCCAGTTGTCATTTACTTGATTCCTACTCATGCTATGTGTGTCAGAGTATAACTAAGCCCCATAGACTTTTCAGTGGGTGATTTTCTAGAAGTAAATCACCAAGCCTTTTTTCTAAGGTATCTGTATACCTTAGGAGCTCTGTTAGCATAGTGGTTATGAATTGGGGTGTGAACCACAAGGGCAGCAGTTCAAAACTACCAGCTGTTCCATGAGAAAGATCAGGTTTTCTGTTCCCATAAAGATTTACAGCCTTGGAAACCTGTACAGGGTTGCTATGAGTTGGAACCGACTCCACGGCACATAACAACAACGACAACCTGAGTATAGACTCACACCTCCAAGCTTGCAGTTAACTGTAAACTGTCAACCATTTGCACCAGGGAAACAATAAATTTACAGGCAAAGAGATTATTTCTCTCTTGACTTGAGAGTAACAACTCATGGTGTGATCTGGATAAAGTGCATTTGCATTATGATATGGGACTTTTAAGAATAGGACTATATCACAGAAATAGTTCTTAGTACAGTGCTTTGTGTTTAGGGAAAGAGAAGTGCAGTGAGTGGATTGGTCATCTTTGGGAGACATAACACCCCAGAAACTCGAAAATTTTATCACAGTGTAACCTGCATCTTGGTAAGTCCTAGCTCCATTTAGAGAACAAGCTTAGGTTAAGAATTTTTTATAATTATGTAAAAGATATTCAACTCCAATGTAACAGCACTAAAAGAATATCTGCTTTCTAGGAATCTGACCAAACAAATGCAAAGACTGAGCTAGGTTCATCAGTCACCTTCTACCTGCACCTATTTCTCTTTGGAAAGAATCCAGAATGCCTGGGGTGCAATCCTTCTTCCTTGCTCTATCATTTGTGGGACCATCTGGCCATGTAATCTTCAGTCTCTGTTTCTCTTAAAATGGGAATTATAAGACTAGCAGAGTTGGAGGGAAGAGAAAGCAAGTTCATAGATGTGAAAATACCATGTAAGGGATACATTCACACACCCTTTAACCATTCTGAAATTGGAATCCTTGTTTGAAAGCAGACATTCTTCAAACTGTTGGCTAAGCACCCCAGGATTCTTTTGTTTACAGAAGTTTCTGAAAATTAATGTGTCTGAAACCTGGCTATTTCTGTCACACACACACAAGTGTTATGTTTGTAGAGGTTCTTGTGTGGTTGGTAAGGTTGGTGGTGGTAGTGGTGGGAATGGTTTATAGGGGAAGCCCCTGAAAATCCTATGTATAGAATGGATAAGTCTGATTCAATTTTTAAAAAGAAAAAAAAGGGGGTAAGTCAAGCTTAGTCCCAGAATCTTACCATTCTGAATCTGTGTGATTCTACTATTACCATAGATGTTAAACGTAATGCAGAGGTTTTAAAAAGATTGTGGAAAAAATGGACTGAAAAGATAACGAAAAATTTCCATGAGTGCTCTGAAGCCTGATCACTGCTGTGTGCCGTGGAACTGGTTCTGACTTATAGTGATCCTATTTAGGGTTTCTGAGGTTGCAAATCTTTGAAGGAGCAAAAAGTCTCATCTTTCTCTTGTGGAGCAGCTGGTGGACTTGAACTGTCAAACTTGTGGTTTACAGTGGTTGAGAGTCACAGTGTTCTGTTATCCAATCCAGCAAAGAGTCAGCCTTTTCAACCATGTTCTATATCCAATTTTGGTGAATAGCCATCTAAGGTGCAACTATTGGCCCTCCTTGTGCAGAAAAAAGAAAAGTTACAAATATTTGAAAGTGCTTGGAATCAGCTTATGGAGCATGTGAACATCAGTCAGCACCACTCTGAGACCAGAAGAACTAGATGGTGCTCAGTTACCAATACCAACTTCTCTGAAAAGGATCATATTAGAAAATTCCAGATACAGTGGGTGAAAATGTAGAACAAAACTCAAAATTATAAAAAAAGACTGGGCTTGCTGGTCAGAAAGAGTCTGGAGGAACCAAGACTATAGCCACCTATCACCACTTAGGTCTGGAATGCAACTCTCCCTCATGGTCCAATTTTCAGCCAAGCAGTAAATAGGGACATAGTGGGGACAGCAACATGAGTGAGTAGGGTATGCTCACCATGGAATGGTCAATCATAAAGTATCAAAAGTGCAATGTTTGCCTAAGGACAGAGCTGAAAAGGGAAGGGAAGAAGGGTAGAATGGAAATACAAGCCACAGGGAGGAGGTGGAATGATTGTTGTTACTTGGAAGGGATTGGAATCATTGAGATGAAATAGTGTGTATAATTTGTTGAATACAAAAACCTAAGATCTTCTCTGATAACCTTCTCTCAATTCACAATTAAAAGTTATTATTACTAATTATTTTTTAAGTCACCCTTTTCCTTAAGTCTTGTCAGGCTGTTTAGGAAAGATTATTCCCAGGAAGAAAGTGTAAGAATGCAGAGAGATGGTGTTCTGGGCCATCTACACTACTGATTCCCAGCCCATGTTAAAAACTACAGGCCTATTTTTTCCTCCTGTGATGGAGTCCTTGTGTGAGGTACAAATGTGTAATACATTCGGGTGAAAACCAAAAGTTTGAAAGTTTAAGGCTACCTAGAGGAGTCCTTGTGTGGAGATATAGAATAAGGACTGGACTGCTAACTACAAGGATGGAGGTTCAAAACCAGTAGCCGCTACTTGGAAACCTATACAAGATTGCTATGAGTCAGAATCAACTTGAGGGCACTTAACAACAATAATAAGAGGGACCTCAGAAGAAAGGCCTGATGATCTACTTTCCAGAAAAAGATCCATTAGTAACTCTATGAGCCGTTATGCTAAGTAAAATTGTTGTTGTTGTTGTTAAGTGCCATCGAGTCGGATCCGACCCATAGCGACCCTGTACAGGGTTTCCGAGGCTGTAAATCTTAACGGGAGCAGAACGCCTCATCTTTCTCCCGTGGAGCAGCTGGTAGTTTCGAACTGCTGGCCTTAAGGTTCGCAGCCCAATTCGTAACCACTACGCTACCAGAGCTCCTTAAGTAAAGTAAAATTAGTCAATCACAAAAGGACAAATATTGTATGAGACTACTGTTGTAAAAAGTTAAGAAAATATTTTCTTGCAAAAAGAAATATTCTGTGATGGTTACCAGGGGTGGAAAGGAAGGGGAAATTATTCATGGAGGGGAGGAAAGATGCATGTTAATGTAGGTGAGGGGAAAGGCAATTTACAACAAAGTAAGTTAGCAGAGGAAAGATAAAGGTAAAGTAAGACACAGGGAGGAATACAAGAGTTTAAGTGATTAGAGGTGAAACTGTCAACTGTCAAACAAATACTGATGGTATAGGGAAAGGATTACAATCACTGTAATGAAAAAAAAAAAAAACCCATATGATTTGTTGAATGTGGGACTGATGATCCGTTCTGTAAAGCTGCACCCAATTCACAATAAAAAGTTTAAAACAACTCTATGGAGCATGGTTCTGAAATATTAAGGTTTGCTATACTCTGGGTCAACCCCACAGTAACTGGTCCACCAGCATTTTTTCCCTAGAATCTTCTACTGTGAGAGCATAACATAATTCTCAAATGTAGGGAGAATTGCTTAAAATCCTTCTGTTGTTTCTCCTAGAGAATATACTGAACTGTGTATTTACAGCTGAGAGGCAGTAAACTGATCACATAGCAAGAAAGGAGTCTAGAGTAACTTGTAGGTTTTGAAAGTCTAGTGGGCTGACTGTGCTGTCTTTTCAGGTTTAAAAGGAAATAATAACTCTGTTTATTGAGAAATCATCACATACCAAATATTGTAGAGGGAATTTTACACACAAAATCTCACTTAATCTTCCAAATAATCTTGTCACCCCTCTTTTATAGAACTTGCTGAGGTCATTTTTGAATAAAAAATATGTCTGAGGTGTCCACAGAACATCTGCATGAACATGTTGAGTAAATAGTTTCATATTAAGTGTCCAGACACTATATACAAAGATAAGCTTTTCAAAAGGCATTGTGATATTCTAACATGCTTCATTATCATAACAGTTTCTTTTAGCAACGTTTTATATAGAAACTAAGGGCGTTGAATAACACAACATTGTCAGTAAAAGCACCCAATGTAGTTCAGAGGAACTGCTATGTAATGTTCTAAATTGATAAAGATGCATTTTCAATAAAATTAGATGAATAAATTTGAAGGTGCTTGGAAGGAGGACTCAAGGAGGATGGTCAGAGGTAGTTCAGTGATTGATGAAACCTCTAAAAATACCCTGAGTCTCTATTGGAGTCCTGGTATGGCTCTGTGGGCAACTCACCAGCTGCTCCTTGGAAACCCTATACAGGGTCGCTATGGGCTGGAATCGACTTGACAGCACTTAACAACAACAACAACAACAAGGAGTCTCGATTAGTCACCAGGCCACCTGCTTGGTCAATCCAGAAGATTAATCTGCCTCTCCTGGTGTGGCCCTGTGGGTTAATGTGCTGGACTGCAAAGTCAGTTTGAGCTACAACGTCAGTGGTTCAAGCTCACCAGTTGTTCCTTGGAAACCCTATACAGGTCACTATGGGTTGAAACTGACTCAATGACATTTAACAACAACAACAAAGGTATAAAGAAAGGAGCTCCAGTAGCATAGTATGTTATGAGTTGTGCTGCTAACCAAAAGGTAAGCAGTTTAAATCTACCAGTCACTCCATGGGAGAGAGTTGAGGCTTTCTGCTCCCATATAGATTTACAGCCTTGGAAACCCTATGTTAATGTTGTGACGTGCCGTAGAGTCAGTTCCGACCCATAGCAACCCTCTATAGGGTTTCTGAGGAGCAGCTGGTGAGTTTGAACCACCGACCTTGCAGTTCAAACCGCTTTGTTGTCTAGCGTGTTAACCCACAGTGTCACACCAGGACTCCAAGATCTCTATGAGTCAGACCCAACTCAATGGGCCACAACCATCACCACCAAAGCTATAGAGATAAGATGCTGCTTACCTTAACCTTATCTCTTTCTCTCACTCTTCCTCTTGGACTTTCTGGGAAGAAGTTTTTAGAGAAACTGTGTGTATACCCTTTTAGAATTGACACATTAAGCCAGCAGAAAGGAGAACATCTTGACATTCTATATAGTCTCAAAAAGTGTGCTATGGTGACAATGAAGTGACTCTTCAGCAGAATGTACTTGAAATGCCTTTGTTTATGGTGGTTTAGGAGGCAGTAAGTGATGGAATTGTTCCCTCCAAACACATTAGTGTGAAGTGGTGGTGGGGGATTGATGTTCTTATGCTCCTTATTCCCAAGTGAGAAGACTTGGCTATGGTGACGGAGATCAAGTACATATTGCTCTTCATCTTTATGGAGAATGTTTTGAGGTGTTTAATTGTCTATCTCTTCCCATCCTCATCCCACCTGGCTTCTATCCCCTGGACTGTGGTATAATAAATACCTAAAACCCAACAAACTATCTCTGCCGAGCAGACAGACATTAGAATATAAGTGGAGTTGAAAAGGCAGCCTAATGTCATAGAAAAAAATCCTGAATTTGAAATCAGAGTACTTAGATTGTATCCTGAATCTGCCACATACTGCTGTGTAGCTGGGTGAGCTTGAGTAGGTTTTGCTTCCCTTTTTTTGATTAGTGAATTTATTTTAATATGTTCTTAAGTCCATTAACAATCCAGTGATCTTTAAAGATGCACAACCATTGGTATATATCATTCCAGCTTTTCTCTACAGTTTTTTTTTATGTATTTTATTAAAGACTGTTATAATTTAATAGCATTTAGGAGCACTTAAAATGTATCAAGAATTGCGATAAGTGCT
Source organism: Chrysochloris asiatica (assembly GCF_000296735.1). Taxonomy (NCBI): domain Eukaryota; kingdom Metazoa; phylum Chordata; class Mammalia; order Afrosoricida; family Chrysochloridae; genus Chrysochloris; species Chrysochloris asiatica. The sequence goes on along the minus strand of NW_006408695.1, from coordinate 3,915,712 downwards.
TTCCATGCATTTGTCATTATATTAGTATAATACATATAATTTTGATGATCTCCTTTAATGTCACCTCTCTCAGCTTTAATTTTCCCTTCTTTAATTTTATGAAGTATGCATTTTTTTTTTCCTGGGTACCATGTAGTTTTCTTGAAGTTACTTTATCATCTGCTGATTACTGGGAAATTACTTTCCAAACCATAAATGACTACACAGATTTAAAGGCTCATTAATATTCTTTTGAAATTGAAGCAGAGAATCAGGGATATCTACCAGTGAGGCAAAGTAAAACTTCCTAGCTGGAGAGAAATGGGAATATATGAAGCATTACACATATGCTTTGTTAAAAACAAAAAGTGCTATTTTTATAACACTTTGTAGTTTAAAATATGCTCTTCTCCATTCAATTTCATTTAATCTTCATGGTAATTGTCTGAAGTAGAAGAAGTTAAACTCATTCTGTTCTTGTTGTTGGGAAGTGCCCTTCAGTCGGTTCATACTCATAGTTACTCCAAATAGCGTTTCTGGAACTGTAAATCTTTACAGAAGCAGAAATCCTCATCTTTCTCTCATAGAGTGGCAGGTGGAGTCAACTCTCTGACCTTGTGGTTACCAGTTGAGTGCTTTCTTACAGTGTTACCTTTTACAGATGTGGAAACCGGGCTCTGAAAAAAAGTAGCAGAGATAGAACTCTATTGCGTTATGGGGCTCTGACTTTTGTTAAAATTGTCCTTTATACAAAGGCTTCATATGTGTGTTGTAATTAGATTGCAACCTCTTAAGGGGAAAGACAGCTCTTGTATACTTGGCATCCCCTGTAAGGCCCACAGTGATTCCTCTGGCAGCAACACATTGAATACATTTTGAATACTGTTTCTTGAATATAGTAGGATAAATGGACATGTGTAGGACATCTTTGATTAATTTAGGAAAATTTCTCAGAAGAAAAGATCTAATTCTAATGTTTAAATAAGAGCTGCAACTTGGAAGACAAGGAAGAAATGAGAAACTGTGGACCAGTAGTTCTTTTCCAGGCACCTGGTCCCTCTTTGAAAGGTGTGGCACTGCATGATAAACACTGGACTCTGAACCACCAGGTGGTCCTTGGAAACTCTATGCAGGGTTGCGGTGGATCAGAACTGACTTCATGATACTTATCAACAACAATAAGCCCCCAAACTGAGCCTCATGTGATCACTTTCACACATGCTATCATATTTGATCTTCAGAGAAACCCATGGGAGAAACCCATGCAAAAAAGCAATTGGCTTTATTTTATGGATGAAGAAACCCAGAAATTAAATGACCTATCCAAGGACAATCAGTTATTAAGGGTCGCAGGGACGACTTGACTTCTTGAGACCTCTCTCCCAGCCTTGATGTCTTCTCATTATACAGCTCTGCTGCCTTTTGTGATTTTTTTCATCTCCCAACACAGCAATCATTGCAGTTTAAATTGGTTAAATGATCTTTGCGCCTGTGTCTGGTTTCTCTTTTGATTGTCTGTTGTTCACAGAGAGGAGGGTCAAAGATTCATTGGATAGCTTCAGAGACCTTTTCCTCTCCAGATCTTTTCCTGGCGTGTCATGTTCATTTGACTTTATTTAGTCTTTGCAATGAATCAACAAAAATACCCTATATTAATAGGGGATGGTGGATACTACTGATGGGCTAAGGCCAACCATATCTTTATTTTTTCCCCCAGTCTGTTTATATTGTGCTGAAATACATAATGAAAAAAATAATAACTAAAACAATTAAAAGCCTTGGGAAAATAGGCATACCTAATCCTTTTTGACTGCTGATGTGGCACTATAGGCTCAGCCCTGAACTTCAAATCACAAAGTTGGCAGTTCAAACCCACCAGCTGCTCCCTGGAAACCCTACATAGGGTCTAGGAGTCAGAACAGATTCAATGACACTTAACAACAATAACAACATCCTTTTTGAAGGGAACACAGTGGTTCTAAAGGGTAAACATTGGACTGCAAACCGTAAAGTCTATAGCTCCAGCCCACTAGTAGTTCTATGGGAGAAAGATGAAACTTTTTACTCCCGCAAATATTTAGACTCAGAAACCCTATACAAAGTCACTATGAGTTGGAACTGATTTGACAGCACACAGCCAGCACCACCACCACCAATCCTTTTCAAGGAGCCCTGATAGTATAGTGCTTTATGTGTTGAGCTGCTAGCCATAAGGTCAGCAATTTGAGTCCACCAGCTGCTTCTAGTGTGAAAGATGAGGCTTTCAGCTCCTGTAAAGATTTTCAGCCTTGGAAACCCTACTCAGGGTTGTTATGCGCCAAAACTCACTAGAGGGCATACCACCACCTCCACTACCACAAATCCTTTTGGTGGCACTTTATGATAAGCACTGGACTGCTAGCCACAAGGTCAGTGGTTCAAACCCACCAGCTGCTCACTCCATAGAAACACTATACAGGGTATAAATTCACTGAGTCAGAACAGAGGCACAAAACAACAATAATCCTTTTTATCATGTGAAATTGTATGATAAAAGTACCTTGTAAATTAAAATAACAATTTGAAGTGAGTCTCCTACCCAGCCACATTCATTTTTTTTTCATAGATCCATTAACTACTGCACATACTCCAAGTGTGGTCCTAGGATCAGCAATATAGATATCATTTCAGAACTTATTAGCAATGCCAACTCTCAAGTCCCACTCTAAACCTACTGAATCTGCATTTCAACAAGACTGTTAGGTGTGAAATTTAAGCTATTGTACTAAGTTGTCTGGGGTATTGATTTTCAGTGCTTTGGTAATTCTGATGTAGTCATTTCCCATGATGACATCTGATATGATGTAATCACTTCCATGATGAGATGTGTTATGAGCAACCAATCAGTTGAAAGGGGGTTTCCTGATGGGTATGGTCTACATCCAATATATGTAAATCATCTGGCAAAAGTCTGTGGCTTTTCACTGGATCTGGATCCTGCATCTGTCTGATCATCGTCTAACCTCTGGTTCTTTGGACATAATCCTGCCCTATTACCTGCCAAACTTTGATTTGTCAGCCTCTGCAATCAGCAGCTTGCTGTTTGACCCAAAAATCTTGGATTCATAAACTACTGCAGCTACATGAGTCAGAAGCTTCCAGTCTGACATTTGACTCATGGTCTTAGGACTTACCAGCTTCTATGATTGTGTGAACCATAAGAAATTTCCTTGAGATAAATCCCTCTTGCTCACTATCTATCTACATAGAAAGATTCTAAATGTAGATCCATACATTCATATGTTGTTGTTTTAAGTATCATTGAGTTGATTCCAATTCTTAGTGATTCTATGAAAAACAGAATAAGAAACACTACCCAGTCCTGTGCCAACCTCATAATTGTTTGAGCCCATTGCAGCTGCCACTGTGTCAATCCATATCCTTGGAGGTCTTCCTCTTTTTCGCTGACCTTCTACTTTGCCAAGCATAATGTCCTTCTCCAGGGATTGGTCCCTCTTAATAACATGTCCAAAGTATGAGATATGAAATCTCGCCATCCCTGGCTTCTAAGGAACATTCTGGTTTTACTTCTAACATAGATTTGTTGGTTCTTCAGGCAATTCATGGTACTCTCATGGGATGACATCAAGAACATCATACATGAAGAGAGCAAAAAGTCATTAAGAAGACAAAAAAGAAGGAAAAGGTCAAAATGGATGTCAGAGGAGACTCTGAAACTTACTTTCCAGCGTAGAGAAGCTAAAGCAAATGGAAGAATTGAAGAGGTCCAA
>NW_006408695.1:3902295-3906863 GCF_000296735.1 Chrysochloris asiatica | reverse complement strand
ACTTCACTAGTTTTGTGTCTCTAGAGAACTCAGACTAAGATGGAAGGACCATTCTAGACCACTTTCATGTCCATTGTTAGAGAACTTAAGTGAGTTCTCATTGTTCCATATTCTTGTGCTATGTCCTCAAGGCCCTGCATGCCATAGACTGAATTCTCCACTCCAACATTGTTTACCATTATTCTCCTTCACAAATTGTGTCTGTCAAGATGAACTAACTTCCTGATATCCCTACAGAGTTTCTGATGCAATAGTTTGTATTTACTCAATTCCTTCTATTTTTTTTAATGCCTAGCCCTCCTGTCAGCTTGCCCAAAATTTTCCTGTTCTCCAGAGACACAATGTCTATAAAGTTCTTTTTATATTAATCATATTACTTCACTCAAAATAACCTTCTTTGCCTTCTCGCGCTCACATTATCCTACATAGTATAGTTTGTTCTGTACACTAGAAGAAAAGCATTCCTTAAGGCAGGTTATGATTCTGATTTACTTTTGTCCAAACACATCTTTCTTTCTTGTAGTGCTTAGCTCATTGACTGGTACATGGTAGGAGCTCAGTACCTATCACAGACTCAACTGGAATTTAATTTGGATCGAGTTATCTACTGTTTGATGTCCTTCTCTGACATGAACAGAGTCTTTCTGGTGACTGCTGTCTCTAGGTTCCCTGTCTTCCAAGGAGCTCAAAGTCTAACATGATTTGCCTCTGTCCTTGGGTGAGTGCATTAACACTGAAAAGTGCCTCAAATTTATCAAGGTATTAATGACCTGTGCCAGGATTCTGGAGGCAACAAAAGCACCTCTGTTGCCAGAATCCATTTATATTGGGTGGGTATTTTAGACAGCCATTTAATTAAACACATTGCTTATTCTATAAATTCCCTATGGCAGCAATCTCTTCCAGATAGCTAATGGTCCCTGAGTGACCTGCTTTCTGCTTTATAGGACAGTGAGGTCATTTAGCTGCTGCCGTCACAAATGTAATTGGAAGTGTTTGTATTCCCATGATTGCTACCAATTTGGGAGGGGTTAGAAAAAGGCAAGAGGTCAAAGAAGTCCAATGCAGTTATATGGCCATCTTCTTCATTGACTACCTTAATTATTTAATGTGACTTTGTTTGTGTAAATCTCTTACATCCTCTGTACCTCAGTTTTATCATCTATAAAATGGAAATGTAAAAATAATTTATTTAAGTATTAAATTATTTGATATGAGTAAAGTACCTACAATTGTTTTTGTTACGTGATATGTGGCATATGAGTAACTATTATTATTATTTATTCATTTATGTATCTATTGGTTTCTTCTGTAAACCAAGCTCTGCCTTATATGATACAAATTCTGACATAAGGGAAACAAGATTTACATCTCCAAGGAGCACTCTGTCTTGTGAGGAAGAGAGCATGAACATTGTTAAAACAAAGTATGAGAAATGCTGATACACAATCCTTTAAATGTGGCTGTGGAACACTAGAATTCACTGTGTAACATAAGGTCAGAATAAAGAGATACTCAGGGTTGAAAAACGAAGAGAAAAATTCCAAATACATGTGATGGGAAAGAACATTCTAGGAAGATGGTATACTATTTGCAAAATAATAGAGACAGTCTAAGAAAATCACAAATAGTTCAGTGTTTGACTGGATTAAAATGAAGTGCAGCAAGAGAACTAGAAACAAGTTAGAAGGACAAGAAAGTACTAAAAGGTAAACAATGCTAAATTCCATGCTAAGGAATTTGGTTCACATAATCTTCTGGAGTTTACAAATTAGAAATCCATAGATCATTTCCACCCTCTTAGTTGCTGTTATTAGGTGCCACCCAGTTGTTTCCAACTCATAGCAACCTTATGCATAACACAATGAAACACTGCCCAATCCTGCACCATGCTCAAGGTCCTTGATAAGCTTGAGCTCATTGCTGCTGCCACTGTGCCGATCCATCTCATGGGGATCTTTCACTTTTTTGCTGACATTCTTTTGTCCAGCATGAACTCTTTCTCTAGGGACTGGCCCACGTATGAGAGATGAAGTCTGGCTATCCTGACTTCAAAGCAGCATTCTGGTTGTACTTCTTCTTATAAAGATTTGTTTATTTTTCTAGCATTCTGTGTTACTTTTAATATTTTTCTCCAACACCAAAACACAACTGCATCAATTCTTCTACAGTCTTCCTTAATCATTGTTCAATTTTCACATGAATATGAGGCTATTGAAAATACCGTGGCTTTGATCAGGCACGTCTTCATCCTTAAACTAACATCTTTGCTCTTCATTTTAAAGAGAACTTGTGCAGCAGATTTGCCTAGCATAATACATTGTTTGATTTCTTGACTACTGTTTCCATGAGTGTTGATGGTGGATCCAAGCAAAATAAAATCTTTGAAGTCTTTCAATCATTTTTCCATTTATCATGGTGTTATTCACTTGTCCTGTAGTGAAGATTTTTGTTTTCCTAACATTGAGGTACATACAACCCATATCAAAGGCTGTGGTCTTTGAACTTCATCAATACATATTTTAAATCCTTTTCTCTTTCACCAAACAATGTTGTATCATCTGCATATTGCAAGTTGTTAATGAGTCTACTTCTAGTCCTGATGCCACATTCTTCATATAATCTAGCTTCTTGGATTCTTTGCTCATTATACAGATTTAATAGGTATGGTGAAAGACTACAACCCTGGCACACACCTTTCCTGATTTTAAACCATTCAATATCCCTTTGTTCTGTTTGAATGGCTGCCTCTTGATCTATGCACAGATTCCTGAGGAGCACAATTAAGTGTTACAGAATAATCACACTTTGCAATGTGGTCCATAGCTTGTCATAATCTATAGCCTTTGCATAGTCAACAAAGCACAGGTAAACATCTTTCTGTCATTTTCTGCTTTCAGGTAATATACATCTAACATCAACAATTATATCTCTCATTGCATGTTCTGGTCTGAATCCTGCTTGAAACTCTGGCCATTCTCATCAGTGTACAAATGCAACAGTTTTTAAATTACCTTTAGCAAAAATTTACTTGCATGTGATAATGACATTGTCTGATTATTTCTGCATTGAATTGGGTCACCTCTCTTAAATGGGCACAAATATGGATCTCTTCCAATCAGTTGCTAGGTAGCCGTTTTCCATATTTCTTGGCATAGATGAGTGAGTGCTTCCAGTACTGCATCAGTTTGTTGAAAGTTTTCAATTTGTGTTCCATTAATTCCCAGAGTCTTGTCCTTTGCCAATGTCTTCAATGCACTTTGGATTTCTACCTTCAGTACCATTGGCTCTTGATCATATACTTCCTCTTGAAATGGTTGAATCGACCATTTCTTTTTGGTGCGGTGACTCTGTGTATTCCTTCCATCTTCTTTTGATGCTTTTTGCATCATTCAAATTTTTGAATACAGAATCCTTCAGTATTGAAGTCAAGGCTTTAATTTTTTATTCAGTTCTTTCAGCTTGAGAAACAGTGAACGTGTTCTTCCCTGTTGGTTTTCTAACTCCAGGGATTTGCACATTTCGTTCTATCATATTTGACTTTGTCTTCTCAAGCTCCCTTTGAAATTTTCTGTTCATCTTTTTCCCTCCTCGTTTCTTATGTTTTCTTTAGCATCTCTTTGCTGGAAAACAAATTTCATAGTCTCTTCTGATATTTATTTTGGCCTCTGTTTTCTTTCTTGTCTTCTTAATGACTTTTTGCTTTTTTCCTGGATGATATTCTTGATGTCATCTCTCAGCTCTTCTAGTCTTCAGTTACTAGTGACTATGTATCAAATCTGTTCTTGATATGATCTTTAAATTCAGGTGGGATATGTTCAAGCTCATATTTTTTGCTCTTATGGATTTATATTAATTTTCTTCAGCTTCAGCCTGTACTTACATATGAGCAATTGATGGTTAGTTCACAGTCTGCCCCTGGCTTTGTTTTGGCTGATGATATGACACTTTGGCCATCTCTTTCCATAGATGTAATCAATTGGTGATTCAGACGTATAGTCATCTTTTATGTTCTTTGAAAAGGATTTGCAATGAAGAAGTCAGTTGTCTTATCAAGTTCTATCATGTGATTTCAGTGTCTTTTGTATAACAAAGGCAATATTTTCTATTTTTTAAAATGTTTTATTGTGAATTATATGATAGTTTGCATGGGAGAACTTTAGTGCTACATTCATTCCATCTCATATCATCTCACTGCCATGGTTCCAATCCTCCCCATGCATCATCAACCACCCAAAGGGTATATCCCAGAAACCCGCCCCCTACAGTTCCCCCTCCTCCCCCCAGTTTTCAGCCCACAGTCTCTTTCCCTCTCTGGGTCCAATGTTCCCAGTCGCTTCATCACTCAACATCATCATCTCTGTCTCCATCTCAGGCATCTCTGTTTCTCTGGGTAAGGTCCTGCTCTCGGCTCTTCTCCATTGATGATCCCAGAGGCCTCTGCTCCTATCCTGGAGAATTAATCACTCCCTTCCTTGTTACAAAACTTCCACCTTTGCATTTCCAACCCTCACAATCTGTCCTGATAAGCATTATTCACTACAGTATCACGAGTTACCCATCTGTAT
>NW_006408695.1:3889990-3901525 GCF_000296735.1 Chrysochloris asiatica | reverse complement strand
ACAGTATTAGTGCTTCAGGAAAGATCTTCATATGCTGTTTTTGATGATGAATGTGAGGTCATTTCTCATTTCTTGTCATTCCAGGCATAGTAAACCATGTGATTGTCAAATTCAAAATAGCCGGTATCAGTCCATTTCAGTCACTAATGCCCAGGCAATTGATTTTTATGCTTTCCATTCAATTTTTGACAACTTCCAATTTTCCCAGATTCATACTTTGTAATTCCATGTCTGATTATTCATGGAACAGCTGTTTCTCTTCTTTATGTCTGTTATGTAATGTCAATCCAATTTCCCTTGATAATCTGAGTCAATCTTGTTAGCAAATAGGATAACTTGCTTCATTACCTGTGGACACAGAAGGATGAGGAACCTGAAGGGTCTCTGTGACATTCTTCACCTTCAGTTCAATAGAATTAGCATTTTATCTCCTGGTAGAAGGATCCCTCCCTTTGGAAATAAGACTTCTAAACCCAAAGAACGTAAAGCTGTGGGAACAGGAAGCAAAAATTTTGCAAGTGAGTCACTAGGGGTAATAGTAAGTGGCACTACTCCCTTTCCCATTGTTTCCTAGACCCTTGGATTCTGGCCATGGGAGAAATGGCACCATATATTGGATGTTGGTTTAGGGCATATGCAGGCTCATGGAGAACATTGCTCCACCCCTCCAACACTCTCACCTAACTGGCACCATAATTATGTCTTTAGATGGCCACTCCATCTTTTGATCAAGTCAGCTGCTTCAGGATGATGGTGAGCATGGTAAGACCAGAGAATTCTGTGAGTGTGAGCCCATTACCACAACTTATTTACTGTGAATTGAATCCTTTGATCTGAGGTGATGCTTTGTGGACTACCATGATGGTGGCTTGGGCAGAAGGATTCTGCACAGAGCAAGTAAGTCTGTATCAGAGTGAGTGTCTATTCTGGTGGTGGTTATGTGCCGTGGAGTCGGTTCCTACTCATAGCGACCCTGTATAGGGTTTCTGAGGCTGTAAATATTTACGGGAGCAGAAAGCCTCATCTTTCTCCCATGGAACAGCTGGTAGTGTTGAACTGCTGACCTTGCGGTTCGCAGCCCAATTCGTAACCACTACATTACCATGATGGAAGTGGTACAATGTACACTGCCACCAGATTGTTGACTGATCACCCTTAAGAATGGGAACTCAGTATTGGTCTCTGCTACTGGAAGATTTGGCACTTAGCAATGGCTACAGCCAAGTCAACCTTGGTGAGTTGTAAGTCTGTGTTGCTTAACCCATATATAACCTCTGTCCCTGCTACCATGGACACTTAGTTCATGAGTCCATTGGACAATGACAGCAGTGTCTAGGGAAAGAGGCTGACTGGTATTCACAGAATGTGTCATCCTATCCACTTGATTGTTAAAATCCTTCTTTTCTGAGATCATCCTTGGCGAGAATTCACATCACTTGAGACACAAATATCTTTACTTTTTTGGCCCATTTAGAGGTCTTTCCATATGCCTCTTTCCTATACTTCTTTGTCACAATTTTCTAATTATATTACTTCCACATCCCTGATTATCCAGGCAAATAGCTATGCACAGTGACATTTAGAATCTCCTTAAATTGGTATCAGTTCAGAGCCAGTGTCCAGCAATTCCTGAAAAGTCTGATTATTTTCTTTTTCCCATTGAATACTGTCTCTTGTGATAGACCATATATCCCTTTGTGAAAGCCTGGGAGAAAGAATAACAATGCAAAATTTTGGTTGTGTAGTGGGGTGCTTCCTCAAGGAGACTCCGTCTTCTCTTCATTCATTGAGTCATGGGACTGAAAACTGGCTCAAGTCTGGGATTGAATAAGGGGCGTTGACTCTCTCTGTCTTAGTGTTTTAAATTATGGTACCGTTCATTTCACCTAGAATTTTTCTGCATTTGCAGATCAAGTAAATATTTAGTAGATTTCCCTTCTATTTTATTCCTAGGGATATCATGACTACATAGCAAATGTCACAAGTCCATATAACATCATAAAGCCACCAAAAGTCATCCATACTACTCTGATTACTTCTTGGACTCTTCTGTCCATTATGGTATTTACAGTCTTTGATAATTAAGCACCGTCACAACTGAGGGGTCCAATCAGCCCCGAAATATTAAGTTGTCTAAATTCAGCTAGGGTAGTATTCACTAGCAAATCTGACTTACATAACATAGAAATAACAACTGTTAAAGGATTCTGGTGGTACCTTTATAAATTTGTTCTTCACTGTTGTGGTGAAACATATGTTCCCTGGGTATCCCATGTGTGGATTTGTGGATCCAGCCTGATGAGTTCACTCTAGCATACCAATTTCCCTAAGTCTTTGGACACTTTTTGCTACAGCATACCGACCCAGGTAATTATGCTTTAATGAATTCACCAAATGAACTATTAGATCCTACTCTAATCTCTCAAGTAGACTCACTGAATGAAGAGCCTGTGCTTAGTGGGCTCATACCAATAAAGTCAGATTGATCCAACTTTATGTTCCTTGCACAATCATTCAATACCTTAATAGTCACTCTCACACATATTCCCAAAGCTTCTGCTTGTATATATTATAAAAGTCAGCCAGTTGTTACATAGTATAGCATATCTCATGGGTCAACCTTTGTACTGCACCTCTTGGGCCTTGCTGGGATTTAAGTCCAATCTTTGTATAAAAGCAAATAGTTGGTGAGAGTGGTTCCTGGAGACTTTCAGCAATGCCTTATTAGACATCTCTAATGCCTCCCGAGATTGCCCAGGTGATGCTACAGGTGCCATTCCCAATAAATCCTATTGGATGGAATGGAGTGAGTCAATGGTATTTAGGAACTCATTGTCCCATCTTCCTGATTATCTGCCCATATGGCTCCATCATGAGCTTCAAGATCCCATTTCTTCCAAATCAATGAAAGTTCAAACACCATTTAAGGTTGGGAATTCAGTGGCATTGTAATTCTGCAATGGCCACTGCTGTGTTTGGCTTTTGACAATGTCAGCTCTGATTCTATGTGATATCAAGTCCTGGCATGGCACTGTAGAATACCCTACTAACCGCAAGGACTGTTAATCACAAGGTCAGTGGTTCAAACCCACCAACCAATCCTCAGAAACCCAAATCAGTGTCACTATGATTTGGAAGTGACGTAATAGCACTTGACAATAACAACTACAAGATATAAGGCTTTCTTTTAGCATACAAGTGGCACCTTTTATGTCTTTTTTATGGCACTTGATCTGTGACTCTGATGCCTTGAATTCATCCCTGTCTTTAACTAATTTTCCTTGTGAAAGGACCAACCAACCGGCTTCTTTATACTTTTCAGTCTGACAGAATTGTAGAAGAGCATCAAATAAGCAATCACCCAGAGCCTTATATCTCAGAAATATTTAGTCCAATAATGGTGACATTTGATGTAGTTTTATTGTCACCTCACACAAAGGATTAACATTGCTCAATTTACTACTTGTGGCAACGTCATCAGTGCTCTTAAAACTAGGCAGACTCGAGAACCACCTCCAAGAACACATCTTTACTACAGACATATCTCAGAGATACTGCAGGTTTGGCTCTAGACCACTGCAATAAATATTGTAATAAAGCAAGTCTCACAACTTGTTTGGTTTTCTAGTACATATATATAACCTCATATGCATGTGAAAGCTGGACAGTGAAAGGAAGACCATAGAAGAATTGATGCATTTGAGTTATGGTGTTGGAGGAGAATATTGAAAGTGCCATGGACTGCCAAAAGAACCAATAGATTTGTTTTGGAAGAAGTGTAGTCACAGTGTTCCTTGGAGGCCAAGATGGCTAAACTTCGTCTCTCATACTTCGGACATATTGTCAGTGGGGACTAGTCACTGGAGAATGACATCATGTTTGGTAAGGTGGAGGGTCAGAGAGAAAGAGGAAGACCCCCAATGAGATGGATTGGCCAAGTGGCAGCATCAATGGACTCAAGCGTGGCAACGGTTGTGAGGTTGGCCATGATCAGACAGGGTTTCATTCTGCTGTACATAACGTCGCTATGAGTTGGTACTGACTCGATGGCACCTAGCAACAACAAAAAGTATATATAAAAGTTATATTTACACTAGACTATAGTCAGCTAAGTGTGCAATAGAATTATGAAAAAGTTTGAAATATTGTGAGAATTACCAAAATGTGACATAGAGACATGAAGTGAGCATATGCTGTTGGGAAAATGGCACCGAAAGCCTTGCTCAATGCAAGATTGCTACTATCCTAAAATTGTAAAAAAAACACATTATCTGTAAAGTGCAATAAAATGAAGCTCAATAAAATGAATTTTGCCTGTATTTTTTTTTTACTGTAGAACAATTCTCAGTTCCAAATATCTCAGTCTGAATTCTCTAGAGGAACAAAACTAGTGAAACACACACACACACATATATATATATAAATAGGTATGTTGTTAAGTGCCATCAAATCAGTTCCAAACCTGTATAGGGTTTTGAAGAAGCAGCTGGTGAGCTTGAACTGCTGACCTTGCAGTTCAAACCAACTTTGCAGTCCAGTGCATTAACCCACAGCACCACACCAGGACTCCTATGAGTAGGTATAGAAAGAATACTTTCAAGGAACTAGCTCATGCAGATGTGAAGGCTGGAAAATCCCAGATCCAGGGATGAAGTCTCAGACTGGAGGCAGGTCAGGCAGCAGGTTGTTGGCTCATGAGAGCTAGAAAATTTCAAACTCTGCAAATCAGATGCCAGACTGTACTACAGATCAGATACATATCCCAAGAATTAGAAGCCAGAGGATGATGAGTTGAATGCAGGATCAAGAGAGAGCAGTCTTTGCCAGAGTATTCATATATTCGAGGGGGCTTCAAAAAGTTTGCGGAAAATGGAATGAAAAGATAATGGGAGTTTTTCAATGAACTTTTTGGATCTCCCTCATATTGGATGCAGGCCACATCACCAAGGATATTGTCCTTTCAATTGATTGTCTGTTCACATCAGATCACAAACAGACGGTGATTATGTTATATCTGCTAGGCCACTGAGAATCATGGCCTAGCCAACTTGGCAGATAAACTTAACCATCACAGCGAGTGTACCTTGGTATCTTGAAATTTGTCGTGGTAGGAGAATTTATGGGAGTGCAAAAGCTCTGTAGGATAAGCAATGGACTATGAATCACAAGGTTGCCAGTTCAAGCCCACTAGCTGCTCCACAGGAGAAAGATGAGGCTTTCTACTTTCACAAAGATTTACAGCTTCAGAAATCCTGTATGGGTCACAATGAATTGGAACTGACTCAATGGGATTTAACAATAACAACCACAAGAATTTATATCAAGGAAATAAAATCAGAACTTTATTTTTATTACTACTGAGAATTTATTTACCATTTATAAGTACATCACTGCCCTTAAGTTTGCTTTAAGATTCCTATAAACATTTTTGTCTTGAATTACTAAAGGATGCAAGATAGGGGATTGATATTATTAGAAATATAGTTGTTGTTAACTCTTGAAGTAATTGCCCAGTAATTTAAATGTAGTCTTTCTTATGTAGAAGTCTGTTAATGTGTATTTTATTAAAGAAAAATAAACAAGACCTCATGCTTAATATTGAGGTTATCAATGCTTTTAGACCATTACAGCAATTATGCAAACAATTATTGCAGCCTAATGAATAAACATGCTGCCTAATCTATAAACAGTGAATTGTTTCTGCTGTATGAGGCCTGAGGCTATCCCCCAATGCCCTGCTGTAAGGAAGATAGGATAAGTTTAAGATGAGTAAATTCTGTGAAAAGATGACCTCTGTCTATGATCACTGGGCCCATTCACTAACTTGTACTATACAGTCCATGAGTTTCTGTGGTTTCTGTAATTCTGAGCTATGTGAATTAATAAATATGTTCAAAATATGTGAAGCAAAAGCTTATATAATTGAAGAGAAAGGGAAAAATTAAATAGCATATTTCAACATCATGATCTCAACAATTGATAGAGCACCTACCTAGACAGAAAATCAGTGTAAAGAAATATAAAAACTCAACAATGCCATCAATCAACAGAAGCAAATTGATATTTATAGAGCCTTGTACCCCAAAGCAACTGAAAACACATTCAAACATCCATAGAACATACATGTATATTATGCAGATCTTACCCTGTTCCATAAAAAAGCTTCAGAAAATATAAAATATGAGTAATTGAAATCATACAGAGTATATTTTTTAATTACTATAATCCGTATACTAAAGCTAGAAGTCACTAGAGAAAGTTAATGAAAAAAATCTCCACACACTTGGAAACTAGCAACGTACTTTTAACTAATGTGTGAGTCAAAGAGGAAATCTTAAATCAAACAGTCTTAAAATTTTTAGTTTACTGAATTGAATGAAAATAAAAATACAACATATCAGAATTTGAGGAAGGCACTTAAAGTAGTGCTAAGTGAGAGATTTATAGCACTAAATGCTTAAATTACAAAAAGAAAAAATCTCAAATCAATCTACGCTGATACCTCTAGAATTCTGAAAAAGAGCAAAATAAATCCAAAGCAAGCAGAGTAAAGGAAATAGTAAAGAAAAAAACATTGAAAAACTACAGAAAAACAAAGAAGAAAATCAATGAAACAAAAAGCTAGTTAACTGAGAATATTTATAAAAATGACAAATTTCTAACAAATATCCCAAAGGAAAATGAGAGAAGACACAATTTACCAATATCAGGGATGAGACAGGATCTATCTTTATAGACCTTCTAGATATCAACAGAAGAGTAAGGTATGTGACAAATAGGTCTACAAAAATAAATTTGTCACCTTAGTTAAAATGGATCATTTCCACCAAACACACAAACTGCCAGAATTCACTGCAAATGAAATAATTTGAATATCCATATAATGTTTAATAGATTCCTGGTGTGTTGCTGTAGGATCAGCACTGGACTGTGAACAACAAGGTCATCGGTCCAAACCCACCAGTTGCTTTTTGGAAACCCTATAGCGTAGTGGTTACGAATCGGGCTGCGAACCTTAAGGTCAGCGGTTCGAAACTACCAGCTGCTCCGCGGGAGAAAGATGAGGCTTTCTACTCCCGTAAGGATTTACACCCTCGGAAACCCTGTACAGGGTCGCTATGGGTCGGAACCGACTCGAAGGCACTTAACAACAACAACAACAATACAGAGTCACTATGAGTTGGAACCAACTCTCTGTGAGTAGGAACTGACTCAATGACACTTAACAACAACAACAACATAACTATTAAGGAAATGAAATTTGTAATTAAAACCCTCCCAAGAACAAATCTACAGGCTTAGATGGTTTCACTGGATAATTCTAATATTTAAAGAAGAATTAACACCAATTCTACACAATTTCTTCCAGCAAATACAAGAGGTGGGAACACTTGCCAATTCATTTTATAAAGTCAATATTATACTGATATCAAAACCAGGCAAAATCAGTATGACAGTTCATCATGACTGTGGATGCAAAAATTCTTTACAAAATATTAGCATACACAGTCTCTAAATGGAGTTTCTTCCAAGGATGCAAGCCTAATTTAATATTTGAAAACTGATAAATGTAACTTACTGTACTTGCAAGTTAAGGAAGAAAAAAAACACATAATAATATCAATTATTACAGAAAAAACACTAGATAACATCCAATATTCATTAATGATAAAAATTTTCAGAAAAAATAGGGACAAAGGGGGAACTTCTTGAATTTGATGAAGAATATTTATATAAAACCTACAGATAACATTGTGTTATAAAAGACTATTGCCTTTCTCTAATATTGGAAACAAGGCTAGACGGTCCAGTCTCACCACTGCTGTCTAACATAGCACCAAATGGTCCACTCACAGAGAAAATCAGTGAAGATAAAACTATCTGTATTTTAGATGGCATGATGGTTTATATAAAGAATCCCAAGGGATCTAAAAAAAAAATGAAAACACAAGAAAGAAAGACAGAAAGAAAGGCAGGGGGACCAGGAAATGGGGGCCAGCTGTGCTGATTTGGTGCTCTACATTTTTTCAACTCTAAACCTACAGAGCTGGCAAGACACCAACTAGACCAGAATTTAACCAGTTACTCTGCCCCCACCTGCCCTGTGTGCCCAGCAGACACTGAAACCAACTCCATCAAGGACCTTCAGGAACTACTTCTGAGTTGAATGCCCTATACATAGATAACACCTAGGCCAATAGGAACACCATCCAGAGCCAGGAACCTGGCTGTCACATCCCCTCCACACCCATCTCATGAGCTTTTGGACTTGCAGTAGCCCTGAGTTTACTTCTCTCTGGTTCAAACACCTGCACTGTTTTTTTATTTTTGCTTTAGGTTATTTTTGGGTTTGTTTTTAACTGTTTCATTGGTTTTTTTGTTCTTTTTCCAAAGAGCTAATATCAGTTCCTATACTACCTGATTAATGATAGATAGAAGCCAACACCAGTCAAACCCACCCTAAACTGAGGTGCATAGATGGCAAACAAGAATGGTATGCACACTTCCATCTCCATATCTACTAGAGAGAGTTAGTGAGAGTCTAAGAACACATCAGCATACAATCATTAATTAAATATAAATAAGATAACCTCATAATGCCTTGGAGACAATAGATGGAATACAAAGAGAGATTGGCTCAAACAAATGACCAAGATACAGAACCAGAAAGCATTTCTGAGGAAGAGAAGGTAACAGAAAGAAGTGAAAAAAAATAATTAAAAATAAGGATATTAAGTACTTTATAATGATTGACATAAAGATCCGTGAAATCTAGGACAACACAGAAAAAAGTTTAGGAAATTTCAGGAAAACACAATAAGAACAAGCAGACAAAATAAATGCAAATTTTGAAACAATGTAAAACCTGCAATTAGGAATTTAAAAGATCAATAATTAGATTTCAGAAGTGGGCAATACATTGACAGGATAAAGGAGAAGATACAAAGCCATGGAAGCCCAAATTAGTAAACTTGAAAATAAATCTCTTAATACTGATATACCAAGAACAATCAGAAAAAGTATGAAAAATTCCTAAGAGCTATGTGGGACATTATGAAGATGAACAATGTATGGGTGATTGGAATTCCAGACCAGGAAGAGACAATAAAAAACACACACACACACAAAAAAAAAATTGTCAAAGAGCTGTTGGAAGAAAATTTCCCTAACATCATGCAAGATGAGAAGATAAGCATACAAGAAGCTGAACAAACTCCAATCAGGATAGATTCCAAAAGAAAATCACCAAGACATCTCATAATCAAACTTTCCAAAAACAAAGACAAGGTAAGAATCCTGAGAGCAACTAGGGAAAAACAAAAAGTTACCTACAAAGGAGAACCAGTAAGATTAAGCTCTGATTTCTCTGCAGAAATCATGCATTAAGAACCTTTCCCTCAATTCACAATAAAAACTTAGGAAAAAAAAAAAAAAAAAAAAAAAGGAAGGCAATGGGATGACATATACAAAACTCTGATAGCAAAAAAAAATTGCCAACCAAGGATCATGATCATATGCATAGCAAAGTAGCCTGTCAAATAAGATCGTGAACTTAGGACTTTTCCTGATAAACACCCATTAAAGGAATTTGTAATGACCAGAGCAATGTTACAAAAAATACTAAAGGGTTTTCTTTGTACTGTGAATAAACAATAGCCAATAACAGACTATAACTTGAGCTTATCATACATGACAACACCACCCAGAACACAATCCAAACATAGAAGTTTTTGAAGTAAGACAAACCTATAAGACTGAAAATAGAGAACCAGAGATAGCATTTTATAATGATATGAACTACAAAGCAAAAAGAGAGAATAGTGTAGATACAGAATTTCCAAATGACCAGAAAATCAAGTAGCTTTCAAGAGAAAACAGATTGTTTTAAATAGGGAAAAATTAATAAATTACAGAGTAACCTCAAAGAAAATTAAGACAACTACATATCAAAATTTTAAAAAAGAGGAAAACCAGAAAGATATAGTAAATATTAATGTAACAGAAATGAAGAAAATGAAAAGAAAACCTTCAAACAAAATGAACTCAGTGTAGAAAATTATGTGGACCAAAGAAATCAGGTGCACCACAGGGGGAAACAGAAACAAAAAATAAATCAACAGCAAAATGACAGCAATCAATCCATGTTGTTGTTGTTGTGACGTGCTGTGGAGTCGATTCCGACCCATAGCAACCCTGTATAGGGTTTCTTGCAGTTCAAACAGCTTTGCAATCTGGCACATTAACCCACAGCGCCACACCAGGACCACTGAGTGTAATGGATGAAATATACCAATCAAGAGGCAGAGAGAGCAAAATGGATAAGAAAATAGGATCTTTCAATATGTTGTCCACAAGAGACACACCAAAAGGATAGAAATAGCCTAAATGCTCATCAACAAAAGAGTGGTTGAACAAATTTGGTACCTATACACAACAGTATACTTGTTGAATAATGATGAAGAATCTGTGATACAACATGTATGAACCTGGAGGACATTATGCTGAATGAATTAGTCACACACACACAAAAAGACAAATATTGTATGAGACCAATGTTGTAAAACATTAAAAGATTTTCCTAATAAAAGAAACAATCAATGAGGCTAAAGGAGGAGGACGGAAGAAAATTATTCACGGGCTAGAGGGTAGAAACATGTTACTATGGATGACCTGACAGGCAATATACAACAAAAAGGGCACTTAGCAGAGAAGAGATAAAGGTAGTGGGAAATACAGAGGAATGCAACAAAGTGAATAGAGATAAATACTGTTAACTGTTGGTACATGGTAGGACTGCAATCACTGTAGTGAAGCAAAATATATGATTAGAATGTAGACCTGAGGATCTGCTTTGTAAACCTTCACTCAATTCACAATAAAAAAATTTTTTTTTTATAAGAAAGACCAAAGATTTTTAGAACTCTTACTAATAAATGAATTTAGCACACTAGTAGGATTCAAGATCAACATACAAATATCAACTGTATTCTATATGCTAGCAATGAACAAGTGGAACACAAACAAAAAAAAGTAGTACTATTTACTGTCACTCAAAAAAATTAATATTTAGGTGTAAATCTCTCAAAACGTTTACAGGATTTGTATGCTGAAAGTTACAAAATGCTAATGAAATAAGTCAAAGATATAAATAAATGGGAGACATATCATGTTCATGGTATGTAAAATTTCAACAATTTTATTTTTGTAGATATCGACATGCTCATTGCAAAATTTATTTAGAAAGATAAAAGTACTAGAATAGTTCAAACAACTTTGAAAATAAGAAACAGAAGGGTCCTCACTGGCCATTCCGATTTTATATTATGGAGCTTAAGCTGATTTGATAAAGAAGGGATAATCTACTGGTTGACATACATATGAACTAAAAGGACAACTGTAAAGAATGATTTGAAGTAATAGGATTTCCTCACTCAAGAATTTGAGACACAGAGATAGAGAAGTCATTTAGTTATCAACGCTAATCTGAAAATTCATAGATAGTTAGGACAAAGGAAACTGTTAAATGTCATTTTG
>NW_006408695.1:3878272-3888403 GCF_000296735.1 Chrysochloris asiatica | reverse complement strand
TTCCTGTGTATTTTTACAACACTCCTCTTTGAGGACTTGCCTGATCCAGGTTGTATCTCCTGAACCCCAAAGGGCTGTAACTAACATAATACAGTAAGCAAACACTCTTCCATTAAAATAAATAAATAAAATAATGGAAGTGGTGTCAAGATGTGTGCATTTGTTGTATCTTGTCCCTCTTCTCTTTCCTCTCTGCAGCCACCTCAAAATTAGTCTTTGTTCTCCTGCCAGCCTCCTTGGCTCCTGATCAAGTGAATCCCCTGAAGTGAATTCAGGGGAGGAGAGAATCCCTCAGGGGGTGGGACTCTTGTTAGCTCCTGGTGTGCTGTTGAGGACTTGAGCTATTCTACAGCTATTCTGTAGTTTTGTGGGAAGGATAAAAGGATGGGGTGTGTCCAGAGTCTTTTCCTTTTTGGAAAAACTGAAGGCTGTGTAGTAGAGAGCAAAAGTGCCTGGCTTCATAGGAAAAACACTAGGCAAAGTAGCCTAATGCAATGCGATCAGAGAATGGTATTCTGCTATTGGCCCTGTCACTTTGTTCTAGCTGCATGTCACTTTATTGAGGCTTAGTTCCTCCATTTATAGAGGGCAGTAATGTGAAAAGTTTTATTAATTGCAGAGTTATTGTGGTTGTTCCTACAGGTAGTATGTCATCTGTGTAAAACGCCTCTACTTCCCTTTCTCCTTTTTCTTCTGTCATGCTGTCATCTTTGCTGATTCATGAACCTTGCTGAGTCCCACCTCAGGGGTTTCTCATCTACTTTTCACTTTCTCTAGAACACTATTCCTACAAATATGCCCTTGTTCCACTTTTAGATGGGTCCCTACTTGAATGTCATTTTCTTAGAAGAGTCTTCCTTTACTTCCCTAACTAGAATAGGCTAAATTTCTCTGCTCCTCACCGTCCTTTCTTAAAACAAACAAAATTAACCACTGTCATTGAGTTGATTATAAGTCACAGTGACCCTATAGGACAGGGTAGAACTGCTCAACAGGATTACCAAGGATGGAATCTTTATGGAGTACTGGGTGATGCTATAGGATAAGCATTGGAGTGCTAACCACAACGTTAGTGGTTCAAACCCACCAGCTGCTTCTTGGAAAACCCTATTCAGGGTTACTTTGAGTTGGAAAGGACTTGATGACATTTAACAACAACAACAGTCTTTATGGAAGTAGGTTACCACATCTTTTTCCCAAATAGTGAATGGTGGGTCCATACTACTGGCCTTTCAGTTGGCAGGTGAGCACTTAACCATCCTGTATGATGACAATGATTTATTTTCATTCATACCCTTGCTATTGTTAGGTGTCATTGAGACGACTCTGACTCATAGGGACCCTATCCCAACAGAAGGATATACTACTCATCCTCACAATTGTTATTATGTTTAAGGCCATTGTTGTTTCCATGGTGTTAATCCATCTCTTTAGGGGTACTCCTCTTTTTTGCTGACTCTCCACTTTATCAAGCATGAAGTCCTTCTACAGGGATTGGTTCTTCCTGACAACATACCCAAACAACCTTTCATCTAGTAATTGAGAGACAGTCTCACCATACTTGCTTCTAAGGAGCATTCTGGTTGTACTTCTTCCAAGACAGATATATTTGTTCTTCTAGTAGTCAATATTCTTTCCCAACATCATAATCCAAATACACTGATTCTTTTATGGTATTTCCTATACGTTGTCCAACTTTTACAGCATATGAGGCAATTGAAAATAACATTGCTTGGGTCAAGCATGTTTTAGTCATCAAAATAATATCTTAGTCTTTAATACTTTAAAGAGGCCTTATGCAGAAGATTTGGCTAATGTCCTTTGATTTCTTGACCACTGTGTCTATGGATGCTGATTGTGGATCAAAGTAAAATGAAATCTTTGACAATTTCAGTCTTTTCTCCATTTCTTACTGGTCAAGTTATGAGGAATTTTTTTTTTTTTTCTTTACATTGAGGTGTAATCCATACTGAAGGCTAGTCTTTGATCTTCATCAGTAAATATTTCAAATCCTCTTCATTTCTAACAAGCAAAGTTACATTATGTGTATATCATAGGTTATTACTGAGTCTTCCTGAAATTCTGATGTCATGTTCTTCTTTATTTAACCCAGCTTCTTGGATTATTTGCTCAGCATAAAGATTGAATAAATATGATGGAAGAATACAATCCAGGTACATACCTTTCATGATTTTAAACCATTCAGTATCCTCTTGTTCTGTTTGAATGACTACTTCTTGGTCTATGTACAGGTATCTTATAAGCATAATGAAGTTTTCTAAAATGCCCATTCTTCCAATGTTATCCATAGTTTGTCTCACTAATAAGTTATTTTTATGTCCTTATATGCTTACCCACTGTTGGTAATTAATTTCTCTGCATCTTGTGCATCCTTTAAAACCCTCTTCAGTCATCACTCTGCCCACATCCTTATATAACTTTCTAGGTGGCTTTATATACCTTTTGGTAGAGCAAGATGGAGCCCTTGGGTAGTTTAAATGGGTAAGAGCTCAACTACTAGATGAAAGATTGTTGTTTTGAACCTACCCAGTGTCTCCTTGGAAGACAAGTCTGACAATTCGCTTCTGAAAAATCACAGCCTTGAAATTTCAATGGAGTCGTTCTTTTCTGCACAGATGGGGTTGCCATGAATGGAATCAACTTGACAGCTATTAAGAACAACAAGAGTAAAATGGTTAATTAAGAACACTGGTGCTTGAGGCTCAGTTTGGATCCCAGACCTCTGGTTGGGAATTCATCATCTGTAAAATGGGGTTAAGGATGTTACATACAGGCTTACTGTCAACTTAAATGAAGTAATCCAACTGAAGTACTGAGAGCAGAAACACATGCAAAATAAACACTAAGTATATGTTAAACGTGGAGCTTCTGGATTCCCCCATTCCTGAAGCATGCATTTCCATCTAATCATTTATCACTATATACCATCATTCCTGATTATTACTTACCTCTGTTTTTATTTGATTACAAACTCTTTAAAGATAGGAACCATCATAGCTCCTATATAATGTCTAGAACTAACAATAAGGCTGCCAGCATGGCTTATTGATTAAATGGAGAAATTGCGTTATCTTCTTAATGGGTGGTGGTTTGGTAAATTGGCAAACTCAAGGGCTTAAAGTTAAACATGTCTAAGATGAATCCTAGCTATGTTAATTAGAGCAAATTCTCTTTCCCCAGCCACAGTTCCTACATTATTATTTATCAAGATTGTTTGGTAAGAATTAAAAGTGGTGTAATGTATATAGATGGCACAATGCCCAATCCACAGAAGACCCTCAATAAAAGGAGGCATCTATATTAACTTTAAGAAAGTTGAACAGCACAATTATTCATTTTGTACATTTAGACCTCAGAGCCTTCAGACTTGGCATGTCCCAGATGTAACTGATTTTTGAGTCTCTGTAGAAACCGGTGACAAAAGGTGGTATCTGATAAAAATGTAGCCTTTGTTTCCTCTCTCAATCTCTCTCTCTCTGTCTTTAGATAGATAGATAGATAGATAGATAGATAGATAGATAGATAGATGTGTTAAGTGCAGTTGAGTCGGTTACAACTCATAGAGATTCTCTATAGGGTTTCCAAGGCTATAAATCTTTGTGAGAGCAGAAAATCTCATCTTTATCCCACAGAATGACTGGTGTGCTCACACTGCTGACCACAAGGTCAGCAGTCCAGTTCTGATCCTATAGAGCCAACACACACTATATGAATACACATATAAAGGAACAAGAAAGAGGGAGAGACAGACTACTTTGAAATGTTTAGTCACTGAAAACCTTATGAGTAGCAGTGGAACACTGTCAGAAAGCATAATAATATTTAATATTGAAATATTAAGAACAGCATCAGAAAATATATAGTGCTAGAAGATGAGCCCTTCAGGTTGGAAGACACTCAAAATATGACTGGGGAAGAGTTAACTCCTCATAGCAGAGCTGACCATGATGATACAAATGGAATAAAACTTTCTGAACCTTTATTTGCTGATGGGACACAACACAAAATGAGGAGAAACAGCTGCAAACATCCATTATTGTTGTTGTTAAGTGCCGTCAAGTCGGTTCCGACCCATAGCGACCCTGTATAGGGTTTCTAAGAAGCAGCTGTTGAGCTTGAACTACCAACCTTTCAGTTCAAATGACTTTGCAGTCTGGCGCCACACCAGGACTTCGCAAACATCCATTAATAAGTAGAAAATATAATGTTGATGCTGTTGTTGAGTGCTGTTGTCATTTCTGACTTACAGCAATCCTGTATAGCGTTTCCAATTAGTGAGTGGTGAGGTTGAACAGCAGACCTTGTGTTCAAACTGGACTTGAGGTAGAGTGCTTATCCTAGGGCACCACACTAAGAGTCCTTATGAATCTAGGGAAATTGGAAGTTTTCAAAGATGAAATGGAATGCATAAAGATTGATAACCTGGATATTAGTGAGCTGAAATGAATTCGTATTGGCCATTTTGATTCTGACAATCATATGGTTTTCTATGACAGGAATGACAAATTGAAAAGGACTGGCATCACATGTATCATCAAAAAGAACATTTCAAGATCTATCTTTAATTATAATTCTCTCTGTGATAGGATATTAGCCATAGGCCTCAAGGAAGACCAGTTAATACCACTATTAATAAAATTTACATATCAGCCACTAAAGGCAATAATGATGAAATTGAGCATGTAATTAATATGTACAGATAATTGCTAGCAACTGAAATGCAAAGGTTGGAAACAAAGAGGAAGGATAAGTAGTTGAAAAATATGGCCACGGTGATAGAAATGATGCTGGGGATCACATGATAGAATTTTTCAAGACAAATGACTCATTCATAGCAAACACCTTTTTAAAATAACATAAAAGATGACTATACACATGGACCTTACCAGATGGCATACACAGAGATCAAATTGACTACATCTGTGGTAAGAGATGGTAGAAAAGCTCCATATCATCAGCTGAAACCAGACTAGGGCAGAATGTAGACCAGAACATTGATTGCTCATATGCAAGTTCATTCTGAAGCTGAAGCAAATGAAAACAAGTCCACGAGAGCCAAAATATGACCTTGAATATATCCCACCTGAATTTAGAGATCATCTCAAGAACAAATTTAATGCATTACACATGAATGACTGAAGACCAGAAGAGTTGTGGGATGACATAAAGAACATCACACAGGAGAAAGCAAAGGGTCGTTAAGAAGACAAGACAGAAGGAAAAGACTAAAATAGATGTCGGAAGAAACTTTGAAACTTGCTCTACAGTTCATCCATTCAGATGCTAATGCAACTGAAAGAAATGAGGAGGTAAAAAGATGAACAGAAAATATCACAGGGCAGTTTTAGAAGACAAAATCAAGTATTGTAATGGAATTTTCAAAGACCTGGAGTTAGAGAATCAAAAGGGAAGAACATACTCAGCATTTATCAAGATGAAAGAACTGAAGAAGAAAAAAAATCAAGCTTCACCTAACAACATTGGGGTATTTTATGGGCAAAATATTGAATGATGCAAAAAGTGTCAGAAGAAAAATGATCAAAAGAAGATGGAAATAATACAGAGTAATTACCAAACAGAAATGGTCGGTGAGCAACCATTTCAAGAGGAAACATGTGATTAAGAGCCAATGATAGTGAAGGAAGGCATGAGTAAAGACCAACACTCTGGGAATTGATGTAGAACTGGAAGCACTCACTCATTTATTCCATAAAGACAGCTACCTGGCCAACTGATTGGAAGATGTCCATATTTGTGCCCATTTCAAAGTGAGATCACCCAACAGAATGTTAAAATCATTGGACAGTATCATTAATATCACATGGCAGTAGAATTTTGCCAAAAAAAACATAAAAATGGCTGCCACAGTACATTGACAGAGAACTGCCAGAGGTTCAAAGCATATTCAGACAAGGATATGGAATGAGGGATATCATTGCTGCATCAGATGGATGTTGTCTGAAAGTAGAAAATACCAGAAAGGTATCCTGTGCTTTATTGACTATGCAAAGGCTTTTGACTATGTGAATAATGACAAGCCATGGATAACATGACAGAGAATGAGTGTTGAGGAGCAGTTAACTGTGTTCATGAGTAACCTGTACATAGATCAAGAAGCAGTTGTTGGAACAGAATAAGGAGACACTGAATGGTTTGAAATCAGGAACAGTTTGAGGTAAGGTTGTTTTCTTTTACCATACTTACTTCATATGTATGGAGTCCTTGTGTGGCACTGAGGGTTAATGCACTGGACTGCAAAATCAGTTTGAACCACAAGCTCTTTTAAGTGTTCAAGAGCAAAGATGTCAGTTTGAGAGTAAGGTGTGACTGACCCAAGCCTTGGTATTTTCAATAGCCTCATATGCATGTGAAAGTTGGATAATGAGTAAGGAAGACCATGGGAAAATTGATACATTTGAATTATGATGTTGGAGAGGAATATTGAAAATACCATGAACTTGCTTCTTCTGTGTTGAAAGCAGTACAACCAGAACACTCCTTTAGAAACCAGGATACGGAGACTTTACCTGTCATACTTTGGACATACTATCAGCAGGGACCAGTTATTGGAGAAGGATATGATGCTTGGTAAAGTGGAGGGTCAGCAAAATAGAGGAAGACCCCCAACAATATGGATTGGCACAGTGGTAACAACATGGCCCAGGAATGGGAAGTGCTGAAGTGCTTTGTTATGCTTAGATTCTCTGTGAGTGGGAACCCAAAGGCAATACAATTTCACCTTTCATCTTAAAGATAGTGTATTTTTTAAAAGTAGAATTCTTTTTACAGTGTGTTCAGTCCCTAGCACAGTACCTGGTACATAACAGTCTGCATGCAGTTATGTTGGTTGCTGTTAACAGTTTTGACTCATGTCGATACCACATGTGAAGAGTAGAACTAATCTATAAGGTTTTCAAGTCTGTGACCTTTTGGATGCAGATCACCCTGCTTGTCTTGAAGCACTTCTAAGCAGGTTTGTATCCCTGACTTAGTAACTAGCCATCTACTCAATACCAACTCAAAATTACTCTGTAGACAAAGAAGATCTGCCCCCTAGGAGTTCCAGGAAAAGCATCCTGTCACATCTTTCTCCCTATGGGGCAGCTAATTGGTTTGAATCACTGTCTTTTCAGTAAGCAACTGAGTGTTTAACCACTGACCATCAGAGCTCCTTTCAGCTAGGTACTCCTGTGTTTGGTGGTGGTGTGCCTGGAGTGGGTTCTGACTCAGCGACCATGTACAGGGTTTCCAAGGCTGTAAATCTTTACGGGAGCAGAATGCCTCATCTTTCTCCCGAGGAACAGCTGGTAGTTTCAAACTGCTGACCTTGTGGTTTGAGGCCCAATTCATAACCACTACGCTACCGGAGTTCCTTGCTTAACTGTGTACTATCCAGGAATGCCCTGCAAGCAGTAGTGGGAAAACAACTACCACAATGAAATGAGCTGTAAATGTAGACACAAAAGCATAGGGACCATTGCGGACAATGGGTTCATATTAGAGTACTCTTGACGATTAACCTAAATATTGGGGGTTTGCACCTATCTAGCTGTACTGTGGAAAAGCCCCTAAAGATTACAGCTAAGAAAACCCAGTGGGGCAATTCTACTCTGTAACACATGGTGGTTATGTGCCGTGGAGTCGGTTCCGACTCATAGCGACCCTGTACAGGATTTCTGAGGCTGTAAATCTTTACAGGAGCAGAAAGCCTCATCTTTCTCCCACGGAACAGCTGGTAGTTTCGATTGCTGACCTTGTGGTTCACAGCCTGATTTGTAACCACTACGCTATACGTGGGGTCACCAAAAGTCAAGTGGACTGGACATCACTGGATTTTAAAATTTTGTTTTTGTTTTGATGATCCCAGTTTTAAACAAATCAGAGAGAGCCTGAGAAAGAGTAATCGAATGATTTTTAAAATTGCATGTGGGATGTTTAACTAAAGGTTTTATAAGGCTCCACTTAATTCAGGGAGAGAGAAATTGCTTTGCTTCAATACCATGCAATTTCATCTGTTTGTATGTGAAGAATAAACCCAAATTGGATTCTCTTCAGAGCTTGGAGCCCAGTGGGTGCTCAGGAAATGTGTGTTGAATGAATGATTCCGTTTTCCTTCTGGGTTACAGATTCCTTCTGTCTTCTCCTTTCATGGAATGCTTAAGAGGTTTGAGGAGTCAAAGAAAAAAGATTTGTAAATGAGGTGTAGTCACCCTTCCTTATTGGGAGAGATACCTCTGCTGAGTAGGATGTATGTGTGTTGAGAGTCACAAAGAGGAGGTAACATTAGAAGAAAAACATTTTTGAGAAAAATAGTTTCCTACTAAAAGTTGATTTTACACACCCCTAAAAGAACAACTGAAAGTATTTTTGAGAGGTGGCACCGGGGCCACTGGGAAAGCATCTGGGATGATTTCAGTCACTGACTAAGGGTCCTGCAAAATTGCGCAGATGGTGCCTGCCTGTCATTGCTGGTTCACTGTTGCCCTCTGCTGGCAAACTGTTGTAATTCCAGGAAACTGATGATCTCACCGCAGTTCCATATTCTGTAGGAAAGTGATGCTGGTGCTGAGGAACTTGAGGCCAAGACAGTAGATGTGGCTAATGCTCTGTCAGGGAAGGCTGGCTCTTACAAGCCAGCGAGTGAATCCTTCATTCTCTGTTTTCATTCTATGCCCTGCTCACTTGCTGAGACCCTGTTCTCTCTTTCTATCTGGGGCTCTGTGCAGTGCACATTGGAGGGATCCAGCAATGACTGTCACAAGCCCTTCCCTAGACAGCCTCCCATTGAATGTGGGGGGATGAACTGGCCATGTACAGAACTCACGGTCATATAGCGGTTGTTGCTACGGTCACAAATGACGCACAGATAAAGGCTTGTGTACTTTTATCTGAAAGAAACTTGGAGAGGTGGAGGACTCTGGGTGGTTAAGTCTTCATGAAACCGGTAGCATTTCAGTTGGGACTTAAAGGTGGGTAAACATTTTGTATTTTTAACAATGTCTTTTATCATAAATATAGAAAATACTCATTAAAATTAATGAATGCAGACACCTTTAGCAAATACAAGCATGAAATGAAATCAAAGACATATAAAATCTTACCACTCAGAAACAGTCAATGTTAGCATTTTGCTCTAACCCTAATCTTAACCTACTGTTACAAATTAGAAGCATTCAGAAGGTATTATTTTGTATAGTGTTCTTTCTTATTTACCCAAAGTTACTGATTAGTTTTTGAAAATGTCGTATTTGATGGGGATGCATTTTAATGTGTGAAACTGAGAATAAAATTTCTTAAGCTTCATGAACCAAAGCATACACATTGCAAAGCATATGGAATGTCCATTCTTCACTAGTTTATTTGAGAAAAAAAATTTTTTTCTGTACCTACGAACTTGGGGACATAATGCTAAGTAACTGACTCCATCTTCCTGTAGTTTACAGTATAGGAGAGCTACAGGTAATAGGTAGTCGTATTTGTTGTTGTTAGGTGCCATCGAGTCAGTATCAACTCATAGAGACCCTATGTACAGCAGAACGAAACACTGCCCGGTCCTGGGCCAGCCTCACTATTGTTGCCACGCTTGAGCCCATTGGTGCTACAGTTTTGCCAATCCATCTCATTGGGGTCTTCCTCTTTTTCTCTGACCCTCCACCTTACCAAACATGATATCCTTCTCCAGACACCGGTCCTTCAAGATAATATGAGAGATGAAGTCTGGCCATCCTGGCCTCCAAGGAGCGCTTTGGCTGTACTTCTTCCAACACAGATCTGTCATATAAATAACTGTAAAATTGAATGCACGATAAGAATAATGGCAGTGCATATTATAAATAGAAGGAGTCACAAGTCCTGGAAAGCCTTCTTTGAGTAAGGAGTGATTGAACTCAGCTTGGTAGATATAACTAGTTAAAAATCAGAAAGATCATTGCTAATAGAGGGAACGGCATATGCAAAGGCCCTGTAATGGGAGGGTGAATGGTGAATTCAAGGCCATGAAAGAAGTTCAAGGAGAATGGAATGAAAAGAAACTTGGCTTGAGGCAAGCTTGAAGAATTAAGTAGGCGTCCTGGTGTGGTGCTGTGGGTTAATGCACCAGACTGCAAAGCC
>NW_006408695.1:3875711-3877692 GCF_000296735.1 Chrysochloris asiatica | reverse complement strand
CAACCCTGTATAGGTTTCTGACAAGTGGCTGGTGGATTCAAACTCATCAAGCTACTCCTCAAAATCCCTGAGGTGGATCCTAATTCAATCTTCCAGCATCTTCTAGCTGGAACTACTCCCATCATCCTCTTACAGGCCTAATAGCAACGTTGTTGTTGCTGCTACTGTTAAGTGGTATTTAGTTATTTCTGACTCATAATGATAGGATTTCTAGGAAGTGACTGGTTGATTTGAACCAATGGCCTTGTGATTAGCCATCCAGTGCTTATCCTACAGTACCACACCAGGACTCCAAATAGCAACTTGTATTGTTTTTGCTGTTAAGTGCTGTTGAGTCAGTTCCAACTCATAGTGTACCAATCCATGTCATTGGTTGTCTTCCTCTTTTTTGCTGATCCTCCACTTTACCAACCATGATGTCCCTCTACAGGGATAAATCCTTCCTGATAGTCACTCCAAAAGAATAAGAGGCAAAGTATCTATCCTGGCTTCTAAAGAACACTCTGGCTATACTTTTTCCAATACATATCTGTTGGTTCTTTTGGCAGTCCATGGTACTTTTATTATTATTCTCCAACACCATAATTCAAATGCATTAATTCTTCTATGGTTTCCTTATTCAGTGTCCTTATTCACATGCACATGAAGCTATTGAGAATACCATGGCTTAAGGAGGAGTGGGGGGTACCCTTAGGCACATCTTAGTCCTCAAACTGACATCTTTGCTCTTCAACACTTTAAAGAGGTCTTGTGCAACAGATTTGCCTAATGCAGTATGTCATTCGATTTCTTGACTACTGCTTCCATAAGTGTTGATGGTGAATCCGAAAAAAATGAAGTCTTTGACAACTGAATCTTTTCTCCATTTAATAGATGTTGTTTATTGGTCCAGTGGTGAGGATGTTAGTTTTCTTTACATTGAGGTGCAACCTATATTGAAGGCTTTAGTCCTTAATCTTCATCAGTAAGTATTTTAAGTCCTTTTTGCTTTCAGTAAGCAATGTTGTTATATCTACGTATCACAGGTTATTAATGAGTCTGCCTCCAATACTGATGCCATGTTCTTCATACAATCCAGCTTCTCTGATTATTTGCTCAGTTTTGGTGTGGCGCTATAGGATAAACACTGTACTACAAAGTCAGTTTGAACTGCAAGGATGGCAGTTCAAACTCATCAGCCACTTCACTGAAACCCTATATTGGGTCTTAATTAATCAGAACCAACTTGATGGCACTTAACAACAACAACATACAGATTGAATAAATATGGTGAAATAATACAACCCTGGGGCACATCTTTCCTGATTTGAAACCATCCAGTGTCCCCTTGTTGTGTTTGAATCACTACCTCTTGGTCTATGTATAGGTTCCTTCCTCATGAGCATAATTAGTGTTCTGGAATATCCATTCTCTTCAATGATGATCATAACATGTCATGATCTACACAGTCAAATACTTTTGCTTGTAGAATAGAACACAAGTTAACCTCTTTGGTACTCTCTGCTTTCAGCCAAGATCAATCTGTTGTCAGTAATGAGTGATACCTCCTCTCTGAATATGGCTTAAACCTCAGGCAGTTCCCCGTGGATGTACTGTTGCAGCCATTTTTAAATATCTTTGGCAAAATATTACTTGCATATGGCATTAATGATGTCTGATGATTTCCACATTCCATTGGGTTACCTCTCTTTGGAATGGGCATAAATATGGACTTCTTCCAATTCTTCCAGATAGCTGTCTTCCAAATTTTCTTGGCATAGATGAGTGAATGCCTCCAGTGCTGCATCAGTTTGTTGAAATATTTCAGTTTGCATTCCAACTTTTTCCAGAGCCTTGCTCTTTGCCAATGCCTTCAATGCACCTTGGATTTCTTCCTTCTGTACAATTAGCTCTTGATCATTTTCTTCTTGAATAGTGGAACATCAACCATTTCTTTTTGGTACAGTGACTCTGTGTATTCCTTCCATCTTCTTTTTTTTTT
>NW_006408695.1:3871004-3872491 GCF_000296735.1 Chrysochloris asiatica | reverse complement strand
TTTAGGATGTTTTGTAACACAGGGTTGGCTTTGGCAAAATCCCTTAGCTTCTGTTTATCCTGAAATGTTTTGGTGTCATCATTGTATTTGATTGACAACTTTCCTGGATAAAGGATTCTTGGGTGGCAGTTTTTTTTCTTTCAGGGTTTATATATGTCTCCCCATTGCCTTCTTGCCTGCATGGTTTCTGCTGAGAGATCCGAGCTTAATTTGATTTGCTTGCCTTTGTATGTTATACTTCTCTTTTCCTTATCTGCTTTTAGGATTCTGTCCTTATCTTTGATTTTGGAGAGCTTGATTATTATATGTCTTGGTGATTTTCTTTTAGGGTATATCCTTACTGGGACTCCTTGAGCTTCTTGAATGCTTATCTTTTTGCTTTTCAGGATGTGAGCGAAATTACTTCAAGAAACTCTTCAACTATCTCCTCTGTAGACTTATGTGATTCTTCCTGTTCCAGAATGCCAATAATTCTTAAGTTATTTCTCTTCATGTTATCCAACATGAATCTTAGACCTTCTTCAGTTTTTTTTATCCTTTTTTTCTGCTTGGTTTTCTATCTTAGTAGTATTGAGAGATTTGTCTTCCAGCTCACTAGTTCTGCCTTCTATCTCTTCAATTCTATTCCTTTGCCCTTTTAGTGTATTGTGCATTTCTGATATTCTATTATCAATCATTTGAATCTCTTTCTGTAGGGTTTGAATTGTTTCTAATACTGTATCTATCTTATTTGATTATTCCTGTAGTGCTTTCCTGACTTCTTCCTTGTTTTTCTCAACTCCATTATGAAGTGTTTTGATGCATTTTATAATCATTTTTCTGAATTCCTTCTCAGGCATTTCCAAGACCTACCCTCCTTCCAGTATGGAGTATAGGTTACCTCCAGCTCATTTGTCTCAGTCACTTAATTTTGTTTCTGGACATGTGCTGATATGGTCATTTATTTCTGCTTCTTGGGCATGTTAAGTAGTTAACTGTGGCCTTAATACTTGGTTGAGTGTGTGTTTTGGTATTTTTTATGCTTTCTGATTGCCTTGAGGTAGATGTGATCAGGAGATGAGTTTTCCTTTTCACTCTTCTTATTACTCAGCTCAGAGTAACTGTTGTAGGTGTTGTCTGCCTACTTGGTGTATGGCAGTTGGTATTGGTTCTTACCTGGATTGTGGGGTTTTATAGGGTGTGATTGTGTATCTTGACTATATAATAACAATTGCTATTTCTTCTGGGGTAATATAGGGAGAGAAAGAGCACCCTAAAGGTAAAAAAGGGACTAAAAAAACAAAACAGCAACAGCAGAACAAAACAAAACAAAAAAAAAGGTTAGATACTGTAGTCTATAATCACAGAAAAACAGAAAAGAAAGAAGAGAGAAAAAACAATCTGTAGCCTAATATGTGTATGACTTTAATATCTTCTTTCAGCTTCTTGCCTTCAAGGCCACCTTAGAAATTTCAAGATGTCATTGTTGGTTGTTATGATGTAACTCA
>NW_006408695.1:3868166-3869864 GCF_000296735.1 Chrysochloris asiatica | reverse complement strand
GTTCAGAGTTTTGGAATTGTCCCCTGAACCTGTTTCATCTAGTATTCTGTGTTATTCCTGACAGAGATCCTCACTGAATTTCTACCTAATCTGCCAGCAAGCCCCACCTCCCCTTTCCATCTTCTTTTGATGCTTTCTGCATCATTCAGTATTTTGCCCATGGAATCCTTCAGTATCAGAAGTTGAGACTTGAATTTTTTTCTCAGTTCTTTTCATTTGAGAAATGCTGAGTGTGTTCTTCCCTTTTGATTTTCTAGCCCTAGTACTTTGCCCATTTCATTACAATACTTGACTTTGACTTCTTGAACTGCCTTTTAAAATTCTCTGTTCTTTTATTTTACCTCTTCATTTCTTCCATTTGCTTTAGCCTCTATGCTGGAGAGCAAGTTTCAGAGTTTCTTCTGACATCCATTTTGGTCTTTTCCTTCTTTCTTGTCTTCTTAATGACCTTTTACTTTCTTCCTGTATGATGTCATCCTGCAACTCTTCTGGTCTTTGGTCATTAGTGTCTAATTCATCAAATTCATTCTTAAGCTGATCTCTAAATTCAGATGGGATATGTGCAAGGTCAGATTTTAGCTCTCATGGACTTGTTTTAACTCTCTTAAACTTCAGTCTTAACTTGCAAATGAGCAATTGATGTTCTCTTCCACATTCTGCACCTGGTCTTGTTTTGACTGGTGATATGGAGTTTTTCCACTGTCTCTTTTTACAGATGTAGTCAATTGGATTTCTGTGTATTTCAACTGATGAGGTTCATTTGTATAGTGGTCTTTTATATTGTTTAAAACAGGTATTTGCAATGAAGAAGTCATTTGTCTTGATATTCCCTCCTGCCCTGACCAAGGGGCCAGGCTACCAGAGAGGTAGTGGAATTAGAGAATCCTTAGTCATGCCTTTTTGGAGGGCAAACTTCACTCCTTTTGGTGATAGGACAGATATTTCAGTGAATGTCATTATCTTTACCCTGGGTAGGTTATGTCATCAACTTTTCTTCTCTGTGATTATTCTACAGGATAGACCACTGGAACAATGAGAAGGAGAAAATTGTGCTGGTCACAGACAAGACTCTCTTCATCTGCAAATATGATTTCATCATGCTTAGCTGTGTGCAGCTGCAGCGGATCCCCCTGAGTGCTGTCTATTGCATCTGCCTGGGCAAGTTTGTGTTCCCTGGGATGTCACTGGACAAGTAAGTCTAATGTTTTAAATTGAGGGAAAAGACATGATAGGGGAGGGGTGTGCAGGAAAACAGTCACAAAGCTCAGTTTAGTTCTCTTAGCTGCGAGACAAGTAAAGTACCACAGTTGAATTCAACAGTCACTGAGGCCCACCAGGAATAAAACTGTAAGTATCTTTGTTCATTAATAAGAGAAATTGACAAGTAAACATTTACATGTAAGGTAGAAAGAGCTGTGGCACAATGAAGGGAGCTTCTCAAACTAACTGGTATGGCAGAGTCTGGAAAGCCTGCCTGGAGGAGAAGCATCTGTACCAACATTTAAGGTTGTATAAGGGTTAGTCGTTGATGCTGTAGAATGAGCACTGGAGTGCTAATCACAGGTTGGCAGTTCAAATCCACCAGTCACTCTGTTGTAGAAAGATAAGTCTATCTGCTCCCATAAAGATTTATAGAACAGTCTCCATGGCCATGGGTTTGGCTTTTTTGTGAAGGATTAACTCATTATTACTGGTGGT